>NW_027419582.1:0-68575 GCF_009905375.1 Apium graveolens | reverse complement strand
ATACAGTGTATAATACAATCAAATCCAACTTTAATATCTTAAGTAACAGAAAACAAACTTTATTGAAACAATAAACTCTGTTACAGTATGGAACTGTTACCTCTCAGTGATGAACAAATATCACGAGAGCTGCTAGGGTTATAATGAATAATCTTCTCGAATATGATAACACTTATAGTGTAAACCCTATGTATGTGTTTATATACTACACAGTTACAAGATAATCGCTAATTGATATGGAATATAATTCTGCTTCCTAAAATATATCAATCAGATATCTTTTCTTCCAAGTATTCCATTCTTCACGAACTCCTTCTTCATGCATATCTCTTCTTATGTTTATCTTGATCTTCTTTCCTTTAATCAGCTACTTTCCTTATCTGATCGTCCTTCAGCACTTAAGTTCTGATATCTAACTTCTGATGATTATCTCCTGATAATATAAGTACTGATATCCTTAAGTCCTGACTTCCAGTATAAGTACTGATCAACGGTTAAGTACTGATTTGTCCTGTTAAGTAAGATCTGAAATCTAAACATAAATTATATTAGCTATGACATTATCAAATATATCTAACATTAGCTATGCTAGTATGTCTTGTTATAGACTGACCGGCAATGCAGATTATTTGATGAAATTTGTCAGTTAAAATTTTTACAGGTACAAACTTGGCTCTCCCTTTGCAATTGGTGTTGTATTCAGTTGGGTAAATCATAAATGGCTTGCTTGGTTAGCTATTTCAGTTTGCCTGCATTGTGCATTACCTAAATTTAAGTGGTGTTAATTACTAACATTGAGGCCATCTACGAGAGTGTGCAACAAGCCTTACAGGCTACAATAGATTAATAGAAATATTTGGCTACAATATACTAATATGTAATTAATCACTGATATATCCCAGCTATTAAAATATTTCTTCTTATGTAAAAATTATGATTCTTTGTTTTCTTGGGTCAGGTGGAGGACTATGTTTGGGATTGCAGCCATCCCCACTGTCCTATTGGCAGTAGGTATGGCAGTTTCTCGAGTGTCCTAGATAATAGAATAAAACATTATGATTTTTGATCGATATAATTTTCAGTGCAGTTGTCAATATTGGTGCTGTACTCTTCCTGTTCAAATAGTTGGTTGGTATAAACGCTGTTGTATATTACTCAACTTCTATTTTCTGCAGTGCTAGTAAAGTCTCTTATTTTACTAGTGCTCTCGTTGGGACATCAATTATTTTATTTATGCAAGTTCATAGTATCTTTTAATAGTTGAAGTGATTGGTTTGCAATTATGTTGCAGGCACAACTGTAGCATCTTCCACGATGGACAAGCAGGGAAGGAAAAGTCTACTTGTTATAAGCTTCGCGTGAATGGTATTATAGCGGACAACTACATTTTGTTCTTGTAGGCATGTAGCTCATAGACTTGCACAAACAAATTTTGTAATGTAGATATTTGTATTTTGGTAAAAGGTAATTATGTGTAATTATGATCATAATTTAGATGTTTGTATTTTGGTGGATGTTTGGATGTAAACTGGTGCTAACACTATAAAATATTAGAATATATTGGATGTTAAAAAACTGGTGGTATTAGATGTTTGTTGATGAAAATACATTTGGCTATTGTGATATAGTTTTGGTTTATATGTATGCAAGAACAGGATTCATATACCAATCAAACCTAACAAATAACTGATGTCCTATGGAGGTTTGACATCAGCTTATTATATAGCAACCGATGTCTTTTATGAACAAAACATCAATTTAGTTTAAGATGATCGATGTTAAATTACATCTTTAACAACATCTCAAAAGTTATCTCAAATACAAGCTTACATAACTGATGTCTAATATTATAATTTACATCAGTTCATAAAATAATCGATGTTAAAAGTACTTATTTACAACGTCCAAATTTTCATAAACGTTGTCTTTGTCTTTTTTTTCTTTGTGTGTCACATGCTTAAATTGATAGAAATTAAAACATAAACTATTATTGAACTCGTGATCATGTGTTAAAATGTAATATATTAGAAAAAAGACATCAGTTTCTAAGTTAGGACTGTTGTCTACTGGTATCTTAGACATCGGTCTCAAACCGATGTCTAAAACTCTAGACCTTTCTCTAAACATGCAAAGATAACACTTTTAAATTTTTTTAACATCGGTTTATAACCGATGTCTTTTGACCTGTTTCTTGTAGTGTAAATTAATTTTGTTAACTTGCATACAGTTCCACTCCCATATCTTCCTTCAGATCCAGGATGGATTTTCATGTACACTTATTCCTTAAGATTTCCATTGAGAAAAACATTTTTGATGTCCAGTTGATGCAAGGGCCAATAAAGATTAGCAGCTATTGACAATAAGATTCTTACAGTGTTCAATTTGGCAACTGGTGCGAACGTCTCTGTATAATCCACTCCATATTTATGAGTGAAACCTCTTCCTACCAATCTTGCTTTATATCTTTCTAAAGTTCCATCAGCTTTGTATTTTACGTCAGACACCCACTTGCATCCTACCACATGTTTGTCCTTTGGTTGATCAACTATTGTTCATATGTTATTGTCTTCCAATGCTTCTATTTTCTCATTAAAAGCCTTTTTCCATTCAGGATGTGAAAGAGCTTCATTGATTTTTCGAGGGATAACCACTTCCTCAATGTTTTCATTAAAAGCTTTAAACTTTGGGGTGAGCTTGCTATAACATATATGATTAAATATAAGATGCATAATACAACTCCTCACACCTTTTCTTTTAGCAATAGATAATTCTGTTTCTAACACGTTAGAAGACTCATGGTTAGGAATAGAATCATGTACAATAGGATTGATGAGATTACTTACAAAATGATTTTTCAATAGTTCAGACTCATGGGTTGCTGGAAGTTTAGTTGACTGTATTACTTAATATTTCTTTCGACGCCGGGAATAGACTAGCGTCTTTATTACTTTGTTGAGGTTGATGCCCTGTATTTTCTTGTAACTGATTATGAGTGCTATCAGATGTAACATTGGAATCAATATGATATATGTTTGGTGTGGATATAGGAAAACATGTGTCCCAATACGAAGAATCACTCTTTGTCTTTCCCTCAAATGAAGTATTGGAATAAAATGGCTGCTCCTCATAAATGTGACATCCAATGTAACATAGATGCATCGTGGATCAGGATTGTAACATTTATATCCTTTTTTAGTCGAGGAGTATCCTAAGAAGATGCATTTTTGGGCACGAAGATCAAATTTTGTATTTGGTCCTAACACATAAACATAAGAGGTGCAACCGAATGTTTTTGGAGAAAGATTAGAGAGAAGATGGATATTAGGATAAACTGTAAGAAGGACTGAGAGTGGAGTTTTGTATTGTAAAATTCGTGACGGCATCTTATTAATAAGATATGCAACCGTAAGAATAGCTTCCCCACAAAAATGTTTTGGAACATATATGGTAAACATAAGAGCTCTGGCTACTTCTAATAGATGGCGGTTTTTTCGGCAATCCCGTTTTGCTGGGGTGTGCCAACACATGAGCTTTTGTGTATAATGCCATGCGAAAGAAGGTAATCCCCCAAGATAAAATTGAAATATTCAGTTCCATTATCAGTATGTAACACTTGAGTATTGACATTGAATTGAGTTTGAATCATGGAATAAATTTTTTTAAATTGAGCTGCAACTTCAAATTTATTTTTAAGAAGATATACCCAAGTCACACGTGTATGGTCATCAATGAACGTAATGAACCAACATGTATTTGTGATGTTTGAAACTTTAGATGAACCCCATATATCACTGTGAATTAAAGAAAATGGATGTGAAGCTTTATAAGGACGAGAGCGAAAAACTGTTCTAGTATGCTTTGCGAATTCACAAACTTCACACTTAAACTTTTCAGGCTTTTATTATGAAAAATTCAGGAAACAAGTATTTCATATAGGGAAAACTAGGATGGCCTAGCCTATAATGCCATCTCATAATATCATCATAACCAGAAATATTATATCCAAAAATGGTGTTTTCATTCAGTTAAGTAGAGGGGATCTACATCAAAATAATACAAGCCATTACACGCCTTCGCACTCCCAATTGTCTTCCCCAATGATATATTCTGAAAATTACATAAGGGTGAAAACTTAGCTTCACATTTTTGGTCAAGAGTAAGTTTACTGACAGAAAGAAGGTTACATGTCAGTTTTGGAACATGAAGAACATTTTTAAGAGTAATATGAGGAGATAAGACAACTGATCCTGTACCAGCCACCGTCGAAAGAGTGCCATCAGCAATTTTAATTTTTAAATTACCTAGACAAGGGTGGTAAGAATTGAACTGATGGGATTGACCAGTCATATGTTCTGAGGCACCTGAATCTACAATCCAAGATGAGTTTTATACAGTAGGGCAATAAGAATACCTGACTTGGAAGATATAATTGTCGGTTTAGAAGAAGTATTGGCATTTAAAAGCTGATGGATTTTATTAATCTGTTCCGCTGTGAATGGAAATTGTTCGGCCTGGACAACAGTGTGTGCTTGTTTAGAAGGAGCACGTGGTTTCCAGTCTAGTGGTTTTCCATGGACAGCCCAATATTTTTCTACCAGATGCCCATGCTTGTTACAGTGAGTACATCAAGGACGCTCTTTGGGAGTTTCACGAAAGTCACTACCAAAATTAGGGTCACGGACAGCAAGCGCAGAGTGATTGCGAATATAAAGTATAAAATTATCAATTTCTACAGTATTAGTTGGACCCATCATGACACACTTCTGACTCTCCTCTCTACGTACTTCTGCAAATGCTTCACGAACAGAAGAAATAGGAGACTTTCCAAGAATACGACCACGAACCTCATCCAATTTACGGTACAATCCATGAAGAAAATTAAATAATCTTTCAAGATCGAGCATCTTTTGATAAAAAGATGCATCATCCTTACACTTCCAATTAGGCACATAAAATAAATCAATTTCCTGCCAGAGATTATTGGGAGCATTATAAAATTGTGTTACCGTGATATTTTGTTGTCATTGATCACGAAGTTTGGACTTGAGTTCGAGCACTTGAGCAGAGTTCTCAAGATCAGAATAGGCCTTTTTAACAACGTCCCATAATTCTTGAGCAGTAGAAAGAAATATATATGTTTTTCAGACATCCACCTCCATAGAATTTATGAGCCATGCCATTATCAAAGAATTTTCCAAGTCCCATTTGGCAAATGAGGTATCAGTTTTCTCTGCCATGAAGGTATAAAGTCATTGAACGTGACCATTGCAAAAAATTTTGACCATTTAACTTATGAATGGTGATTTGGAGAGAAGGTTGGTTTTAAGAGAAAGATTGGAAACACCGGTTGAGGGTTTTTTCGAGTTGACAAAATTGTCATCTAAAACCGTGGAGCTTTTGTCATTGGCTATTGGTATTTATCAATGGCTAAATAATTAGATGAAAAATAAGGTTTTGAGCCTAACTCTGATACCATAACGAAGAGAATAAAATATTGAAATATATTTATGACGAAGGGCCTGCTGTAGTACAATCAATCTAGCTGTACACATAACAAACTATTCTCTAATCAGTTCCTAAATATCTTCTATATTGATATAAAGATATCAATCTCCTGTTAAGGAATAATACTAATTAAATATAGAATATTCTGCATTTACTTCTACACAGGCCAATTCCTGTTGGCCATCCTTGATCAATTCTTATTCTTTATATTATGTATATGCAATTAGGTTCAAATGAATTTCAATTTGGATTTAAGACTTCTAGGTTGCATAGTTTCTCATTTGAAATAATATATGATTTTGAATATGCTTAAATTTGCTTATTTAAATAAATTAATACTTGTGTGTTTGTTTATGTCCAGTGCAATTTTATATTTATCTGTAATTGTGTGCTTAGTATGGATGAGGAGGTAGATTCCAAACTTATTCTGGTTATGCCAGAAAATTATAGCATTGAGAGAAAGATTATTTTACTAGCTTTAGGAGTAGAGTTGTACCTAACTGATAAATCCAATGGTGTTGCTGGAATTTCCAAAAAGCCAAAGAGATACTTGAAAGGACACCAAATGGTCACTTTTTTCAGCAATTCATGAATCCTGCAAATTCGAAGGTTTACTTACACCAGTATTATATCACATGAAGTGACATTAGCAGGGTATAACTTTTAAATTTTTTTCACTCTATAAATTCACTATGAGATTACTGGTCTAGAGATATGGATTGGATCTGAAGGTAAAGTGGATGCCTTTGTTGCGGGAATAGGCACTGGAGGTACTATAACTAGTAGTAAGAAACTCTTAAAGGAAAAGAATTCAAACATAAAGGTGAGAGCTTTCCTACGTAATTTATATTCAATGCACAAAGAAAGGTCTTGTTTGTGCATGTATATAGCTTTCATCCATTTATGTAGGTATATGGTATTGAACCAGTTGAAAATTCTATCCTTAATGGAGGAGCTATCCTTAATGGAGGAAAACCAGTATGTTCAATATCTTATAATTGTCTACGTAATTCTTACATGCTTGCAGAAATCTATGCCAAACTGCTATCAGACATTTATTTGAGTAGATTGCTATTGGATCAAATATTTTAATAAGTTGGTAAGTGCTAACAAGAAATGAGTTTGGGGCCTCAACTTACAAACAGTCTGAATGCACTTGGTAAATTTAGGCAGTTATGTAAACAAATTTGGTTTTGGCTATAGCCATTGTAGTAAACGGTCAATTATATTTTTACATCAAAAAAGCATGCACTAATCTTTGGTGTGTATTTTTATCTAATGTATATTATTATATGGGAAATTTTAAAGTCATTTGGCCTGAACTCTGTTCAGTCCCTTCAGCCCTCAAGGTGCAGAGCCTATATAGAGCAACATATATATTTAAACAACTAAACTGCAATCCGAAAGGTAGAATAGTAGTTCTTGGTGGTTTTAATTTTGTGGTGGCTTTGTTATTAATGTAGTATATACCAATAAAAATTGGGGAGATGTAACCCAGAAAATATGCTTACTCGATTTAAGTAGAGAATATAAGCTTAAAATTCACTAAAAACCCCAACGGTGCGCATCTAATAGTTATTTTATTACATCCGGTACATAAAATTTGGTCTACAAATCGAAATTAGGAAAAATTACCGTGTATCGAAATTAGGAAAAATTACCGTGTTCAATTAATGACTTACAAGGTTTATGACTATAACAAGTATATTTGGTTTGATAAATAGTTGTACCAAAGTGCGAATAATATGCTTTTTAATGAGGAAAATATTTTTAGTGTAAAGACATTACTCCCTCCGTCCCGACCAATTCTTTACGTTTGGTTTGGGCACAGAGGTTAAGAAATATGTATAAGTAGTGAAAAAAGAAAAGTGGGTGAAGTGGTGGGACCCATTAATTTTTAATATATAAAAAAGAGATAGTGGAGTAAAAGTAGTGTGAAAAGGGAGGAAAAGGGGGAAAGTGATGGGACTCATTGACTAATTTTGGTAAATTTTGAAATGTAAAGAATTGGATGAGACATTCCAAAAAGGAAAGTGTAAAGAAATGGGTGGGACAGAGGAGTATGTCTTTTTTGGAACTTGATGACCATTCATATCTATAAAATTAAAAAGCAGAAAGTACCTTTTTGTATATATAAATGAGCCCCGATCCACAATTCAGTGAAAAGCTCCGCATATTTTTCTTGTTTAGTTACAAGCTTCTTGGTCCCGTCTAAATGTCACTCTTAACATCCTGGATAAACTGCGCAAGAGAGCTATAAGATGAACCACCCTATACTTCCACTGTGGATTCAGACACATCCTCGACTAGTGCCACCCAATTATAAAATCTGGCAAATGGTAAATAAAGCATCAATTACACGATCCAATTTTGTAAGACAAATAACAATGTATGTGTCAACGGTGACTGGTGTAAAATCTTATAAAATATCGGTTGATAATCGTCATCTCAGATTGAACTATAGAAGCCATTCCTATAAAGAATTGAGATGTAGCTTGAAACAGAATCTTGGGTTCCTGCACTAAATAGGAAATTTGTAATGTAGTGGTTAAATTGGCTATGCTTATTTGTAACATAAATTCTATGCTGTCTATTTATCATTACCAGGCTTTATATATACAGAAGCTATGTCACAAATTGCTTCGACGTCCTTAGGAGGTCTTTGTTGGTTTTTATTTTTAACTTGTTTAATTAAATAATATTTTTGTTTAGGTGTTTATTTATCGAGTTGTATGCTGGGACTTGGTCTTTCAGCTATTTGAGATGTTTTAGGAAGTAGTAGAATATATGGTCAGTAGTGGAGTTATGTTAGGAGGTTAGTTTCCTATTTTGTAGGACATTACCTGGTTTACAAACAGGTATTTATTTTCTGTATTGTTTTAGTAATTAAGATAAGGAGTTCAACACTGCCTAAGATCGTCTTGAGGTTTATGAATGATCATCCACATATGCCTAATTTTTTTGTAATTAAGAAAAATATCATCAATGGGTAAGCATAAACAATACACACACAAATCAATAATAGAAATGCATACAAGCACATCTTGCTGAGTTTCAAGTAAAACACAGACACAACATAATAAGAAACCATAAGAATATTTTATATGTAAGCATCATTAAACACACATGAGAAAAAAATATAAATTAAGTGTACATAACTGATCCAGAAAGAAAAAAATGTTCGAGTAAGATAAATGTGTGTCTGTGAAATATATCTGGGCTTCTTGTTCTTGTGGAGGGAAACAGATGGATATATTCATTCATTATCCTCATGGTTTTTACAGCTTATAAATGCAAAACAAAACACTGCTAATGCTAGAAACTAGGAAAGCATAAACCAAGTAAGTCCTACAATTTCTCCTAACGTTAACATTTACTCCTAAAATGTCTCCACTACACTAAGACTTATTCAATCCAACTCTAATTTAATAATTTGATACAAGTTTAGATTAAATATAATTTCAACAACCTCTCCCTTTATCTAAACTTGTCTGATCAAATCTTTGACCCCAAGGAGCTTCCGCATTTCTTCAAACTTCAGTGCTGTCAATGGCTTTGTCAATATGTCAGCTCTCTGCTCCTGTATCTTCACATACTTCACAACTATTTCACCATATTCCACGCAATCTCTAATGAAATGAAATCGCATATCTATATGCTTGCTCCTACCATTTATGATAGGGTTCTTTGTTAAATCAATTGCAGATTTATTATCCACAAAAATTATCAACGGACCCGGTGCAACATCAACCACTTGTTTCAACAAATTTTGCAGCCAAATCCCTTGTGTAGCAGCTGTGGTAATCGCCATAAACTCAGCCTCACATGAGGATAATGCCACGCACCTCTTTTTTGCGAGACCCGGGTTATCAAATTTTCATTTAAATAGAATGCCATACTTGTTGTACTCTTTCTGTCATCTACACACCCTGCGTGATCACTATCTGAATAGCCACTCAGCAAGTAATTCCCAGATCCAACGTTGTATACCAAACCGTAATCAAGAGTTCCCTTAATATACCTTAATACTTTCTTCACAGCATTGGGATGCAGTCGCGTTGGGCTCTCCATATATCTGCTCAACACACCCACAGAATAAGAGATATCCGGGCGTGTATGGACTAAATACCTTAACTCACCAATTATGCTTCTATACAGAGTGGAGTCTACCAGTTCACCTCCTTCATCCTTTCCTATATGCACTTTAGAATCTATTAGAAACCGGACTGGTTTGCACGTCTGCATATTTACCTTCTCCAGTATGCATTTTACATATGTGGTCTGCTTCACCTCAATAAAACCTGTTCCCTGGTTCACTTCTAAACCAAGGTAATAAGCCAACATCCCCAGATCACTCATATCGAACTCAGCTTACATTTATTTCTTGAACTTCATGATATTCTCCATTTTTGACCCTGTTACCAGCAAATCATCCACATACAGACTACTATTAAACATTCAGGCCCTTCAGGTCGTGTGTACACTGCATGATCATATGGGCACCTAGAGAAGCCAAGATTTTTCAAATACTTATTTAGGCGAGAGTACCAGGCTCTTGGTGACTGTCGGAGTCCATATAGTGCTTTTAATAAATGATATACTTTATGTTCTTCACATTTCTTTTCAAAACCCACAGGTTGTTATACATACACTTCCTCCAATAATTCACCGTTTAAGAACGCCAATTTTACATCCAAATGGTGTACCTGCCACCCTTATTTCGCCGCCAATACTAGTAGTAGCCTCACTGTTTCAATATGAGTTACCGGCGCAAAGACTTCATTAGTCGATGCCCTTTTTCTGTACATACCCCCGTGCTACAAGTCTGGCCTTGTACTTCACTATATCACCATCGGTGTCCTTCTTGATTTTATAAACCCATTTCAGGCTTATAGGTTTACGTCCTGCTGGTAAGTCTGTAAGAACCTAGGTTTTGTTGACTTCAATTGCTTTAAGCTCTGTTCTCATAGCCATGTTCCAGTCTCGCTATTTTTACTTCTTCAAATTTTTTGGTTCCTCAATTCCAATCAGTAGCAGTTCCTCATCAGTATCACTATTTCTTCAGTATTGTTATAAATGTCGCTCAGTAAATGGAACCGAGGAGGTGCTTCACTCGAGCTTCCCATCTCTGAGGCAAAACTCGAGCTCCTTGCTGATGCAGAGTTATTTTCACCATAAACAACCCCTGAGTACTACTATTCTGAGAAACAGGTGTATGAACAGAGGGAAAATTGGCCTCCTCGCCCTCTTCCTGTAAACCAGTTCGTGTATCAATTATTATAAAAGTGTAAGGAGAGGTCTTACCTTCTATCTCGTGATGTTCCCAGTTCCACCCTTTTCCTTCTTCAAATACCATATCGCGGCTAATATGTACTCTACCAGTGGTTGGGTTGTATAGCCTATGGGCTTTAGTACCTGGTTCCTTTCCAATATAAATCATGTTAACACTCCTGCCATCCAACTTCCCCGACCCATTGCTTTGGACTTTCACATGTGCAAGACAACCAAACACATATGTGATCTAACCGTGGCTTTGTTCCCAACCACGCTTCATACAGAGTTTTTCCGGTCAGTGCTTGGTTGGTAGGCGGTTCAGTATATAAATGGCATGTCTTACAGCCTCTCCCCACATCTTAGGATTTAAAAGAATCGTTTGATTTCTCGCTCGTGTTTTGTGTTATAGCCGAATGGTTTATAGGTATAAAAGTAATTGATTCGATCCTAAGATTTCACTAAGTGAATGATGAGAGATTTTTAATTATTATTTGGTTTATTTAATGTTTTGGTTCGAATTATGGGAAATAAAAGGAATTGAATCTTTTTGATATAATATTGTATAATTGTTATTATAGCTCAAAGTATAGAGTTTGGATATAAGGATTGTATGCTATGTGTTATGGATTGCATCGCAATATGTGATTCGATGACTATTTGGTTTAAAGTATACGAGTATATGGTATAAATGTGCTTTGTGATTATGATTTAGTATATCTACACTTAGATATTGCGATAAGGGGGTAATTGTTAAACGTTCCGAGAACGTCGAGTGGGAATTTAATTAGGGTTTTGATTTTGGATTGTAGATTCAGAGCGTGAAGGCATTCAGGCTAGGAAAGGGAAAGGTGTACTAGGTGGCAGTAGTTCAACCCTTGTAAACAGGAAAGCCAAATTCAGGAAAGTAACTCTGCCTACTTGTATAAAGTCATATATTGAAAGGATACTGATGATGCCATGATAGGAGTATTGATCTTTTATAATACTTGTGATAATCTGTTATTGATGCTTGAACCCTGATATTGATTCTTGTACCATACCTATTATTGATTCCTTGAAACATCCATGATAGTGCTCTTGTAATGACTTGATTTGATTATTATTTAAACCCTTACTGTAAATTTCTTGATTCATACCCTTATTGCCTATTCATTCCTTTTGATACTTTGAATTCTTATTAACCTTATAAGGACCTTTGTGAACACCCTTGCATATTGTGTTAAACAACCTATATATTTCTTTTGTATACCTTATTCCGTAATGATCTCTAAGACTGATCTGATTCCTTAACTTACGATCCTTTTTGTCATTTGATCTTGACCATAGCATTGGTATTTGATTGTCTTGATCCAATTGATTTCTTTGAATCCCTGAAGTTGAACATAAGAATGATTTTGACTGAAAGTGTCTGAATGATTTCATATTTTGGTAATGATAAAATGACCTTAGTAAAACCTTTCTTTTCCAACACAAGGTTTTCCAAATAAGAGACTAGTGGGAAGTAGTCCAGATATATAGACTAGCGGGGCTAGTCCAATTTAATAGCTTGTGAACCCTGATTCTTATTCTGATATTATTATCAATCATGCAATTGATTCCCAAAGATCAATAGATTCTCGCTTTCCATTTGAAAGATCCTTGAGATCCTGTTAATGATTTGTGATGAATGTCAGATTTTGCCTTATCTTGAACCTTGATTCTTGAAAACCCAACTATCTCTTCGTAAACCTTCCCTAGCCCAAAGATAGAAATCTGCCACCTAGAGTTTTAAAAGAGAATGCCTTAAAAGTAATTTTGAATAGATATTGATTATTGCATCATAGAACTGTCATTTAGTTACTTCATAAGTTTTATACTCATAGATTATGCTTTATTCTAACCATGACAGTTAAGCAAGAGGATGGCCAGACTTAGGCGCACTGCTCGTCAGAGGTACCTGGTGGCCCCTACCGTGTTGTAGGCTTCTAGGTTCCAGAGCAGGTAGTACGGTTGTGTGTGAGCAAGCGCTTAGTCGGAAAGTTTGTAAAGATACAATGGGTAATCTGTTGGTTCCAAAGTCGGAATCAATTATGTAAATTTAATATTATTTTGGGTTGTAATATATATTTTCTGGTTGGTAGTTGTAATCTTGTCTCAAACTTAATCCTGTTATTAGTTTATCGGGGTTTATGCTTATTTAATCATAGTTTAAAGGTGCGAGGGTCCTCATTTCCTAACCCCGAGATTGAGGGCGTCACAAAAGTGATTGGAATAGTTATTTTTTTTTGTAGTGATGTGAATGCAGGGAGTAATTTGGTACTATCATTCAATTTTTTCCCCCGGAAACAAAATATTAACTCTGAAAATAATATTTTTCTAATTTTCATCATATTTCTTAGTTTCTAGTCTTTAAAATACACACTTAACTTACATACATTAATGCTAAATATTATATAACTTTTTTAGAGCATATATGATGATTAATGGATGCTAATTTTGCCACATAATCAAAATATTATATTTTAAATTTTCTTTCTTCCATATCAATTTTAGCACTCTTCGTTAAGAAAAAAACCGTAATGGTTGGCACCAAAGATGTCAAATTCAGTAATTCAATAAAAAACGTATATTAAAAATATATTAGAAAAATGATATTTTTATACACCATTGAAATCACATTGGGATTGCAAATGAAGTTGGCACCCTAGATGTCAATTTTTGACACTCAAGTTGACACCCCATGCCAACTAATTTAGACATCTTTCAACTTCAATTAATGCTACTAAAAATGTTAAATCACGTCATGTCATATGAGGTTGGAAACCCTGGAGATTGAACCTGAGATGCGAATTTCACACTCTTAACACAAAATTTATTATGAAATACACGTGCAGGACAAAATAAAGTGTTTGAGAACTAAAACCTGTTATTTTAATGGAAAGCATAAAGATCCAAGAAATAGAAATGAAGACTGCATAAATCCGAGATTAGACATGGCAAAAATTGTATATAAATTGTATGTGTGCAAATAATTCGTGTGTTAACTCACAAACTCTTATTACACTTATATAGTAAGTGTTTTGACGTATATAGGACTTGGGGGCCATTGGGGTCATTTTCTTGAAAATTATAAATATACGTTGTTTGCTAATTTCGATGGTTTATCAGCCGGGGTCAAGCTACATTCGGTCTTATTCACAAAATACATGTACAAACTATCACGTGGTATAATTAAACCAAATATTGGGGATATGTCTACTTACGTAGAAGTGTATTTGTATGAAGTTTTTTTACTAAAATTGTGTACATGAGGACTAGAGATACACTATTTATCGGGCCGGGCTTTATCAAAACTTTTAAAAGCCCAGTTTTTAGAAACAGGATCAGATGGGGCTTTTGAAAATCCTTTTTTTAAAAATCTGGCTCAACCAATCTTTTATCCGGCCTTTTTATTTATACTAAAAATATTATTTTTATCTTATAAGTCGAACTATGAGTAGTTTAAATACCGGAGAAAATAATATCTTGATATATCACATAGAGTAGTTTAGAAACCGAAATAAATAATTAGTTTTTAATATAATAAATAATTATAATAATATAATTATGTACAACAATTTTTATTGTCCAAAATCGGTTATGATGAGCTAGTTATTAGTGTAAAACACAAACTTGTTAGTTGTTATTACTTTGTATGCATTATGCATTTTTGATATGCACAAGACTACCTAATTCATATATTTTGTATAGTCACCGACTATATAATATAAAATTAAAAATTTAAATAGGTCATCATTTGCAATTTATAAAAATAAAATTCGGTTATAATTACACCTAATTTAGTAATTATCTTTAACACCTTTTAATTTGATGAAAAAATAGAAAACTTTAACAAAATAAGTCGGCAAATAATCACATATACCTAATTGCTTCTAATATTATAATATAATTTTTTAAAAATTATAAAAAGTATTGTATATTTATACGAGAATTAATGTACTTTGATTACATTAAAAGTTACCTTTGACCGGGTAATGATAAAAGTGTATTTCGGATATATATGAATCGTATGAGAAATATGAATGATCTAGATGAGATTTAACCCTCCTAATTCTAGGAGTGATATTATTGGCCTCTTGTGTGAGCTAGACTATGAAATGCGTGGCCACGCTTAAATGTTGATTTGATACGATAGTCTACTCATTGATAAAGTGAACTTGGATTAAACTATGATGAGGATAACAACTATAATACACTCAAGTCAATTATTACCTTACGAAATTTTCCTAAAGTTAAGTCGACCAGACTTAATTTGACCGAATTTGATTGAATATACAATCATTTTTTAAATTATTTTGATATAAAACTTGATTATATTACTATTATATATATCGCTGTTGATATCCATAGGGTTGGATCAATGAAGAATATTTTTAAAAAAAATTGAAACACCAATTCAAGACTAAACATGAGTTAGCCGTACTAGTCACATAGATGTTTGACTGTTAAAATGACAAACCAAATAAAATTATTTTGATATGAAACTTGGTTATATCAGTAATATTTATATCTATTGATATCCATACGGTTGTATCGATGAATTGTTTAAAAAAAAATGAAACACCAATTCAAAACTAAACAGTAGTTAGTTAACTAGTCAAACTGATGTTAACACTTAAATGGAAAATCAAATAAAATTATTTTGATCTGAAACTTTGGTTATATCATTAATATGTACATCTATTGACATCTATATGGTTGGATCGATGAAAAATATTTTTATAAAAATCGAAATACAAATTCACGACTAAACACTAGTTAGCTATACTAGTCAAACTGATGTTTGACTACTAAAATGATGCTTGACTACTAAAATGGTAAACAAAATAAATTATTTTGATATGAAACTTTGGTTATATCACTAACATATATAAATTTTAACATCCATATGGTTGAATTGATCAATAATATATTAAAAAAATCAAAACACCAAATCAGGACTAAACACTACTTAACGGTACTAGTCGAACTGATACTTGACCGTTAAAATGGCAAAGAAAAATAATTTTTTTGATATGAAACTTTGGTTATATGAGTAACATATATAAATTTTGACATCCATATGGTTGGATCGATGAAAAATCTTTTTAAAAATATCAAAATACCAATTCAGGACTAAACGCTATTTAGCGGTACTAGTGAAACTAATGCTTGACTGTTAAAATGGCAAACCAAATAAAATTATTTTAATTTAAAACTTTGATAATATCATAACATGTATCACATGTACAAATATTTATGATGATGAAAAAATATAGGTGATATGAGAATTTTAATTTTTTTTAATGGATAATAGAAACATTAAATTTGATCGGTATAAAGATTTCGCGCAAGAAAATATAATATAAAAATTTGGTCGGTGTAAAGTTTCCGGACAACAAAATATAATATAAAATTAAACCTAATCCTAAATTCGACCATACACTCTTTTAGTGAAATGTGGTCAAATCTTGTAAATTTAAATTTGAAACTATTTATTTAATATGTATTAATGTAAATTTATAATATTTATTTAAATATTTCTTAGATTTTTATTTTTGATGGTGTATCAAAGGATAAATAAAAAAATGAAAGTAATTTATCGGTATAACTAAGTAGAGATATCTAAACAACATTTGACAAAATATCAAATTAGAAAAGAATTCTAGGATAGAGCAAATTATATTAAATTTCATAAATATCGGGCGAACTGCCAATTTTTGTTAAATATGGGGTTTGTTTTTTTTATAAAGAGTAGCACTTCATCTAGGTGCCCCCCCTCAAATTTGCTTTGATTTACGACATCACAATGGAATGTACTGGTCTACCTAATTTGGTAAACTATTATAATGATAGATTGTTACGTGAGTTGGGCTTAAATTTTTTTTAATTGGGCTAGACTTGTAGAAGGCCAGAATGAAGACTACATATTAAATGGGCATAGAAAATTTGACCATGGGCTGGATCCAACCCTCGCCCAGCGTAGTCCCGTGCAAAAATTAAAAGTAAAGTTGTAGCTAATGTCATTGAGGCTTTAATTAATGTAGGCTTTAATTATTGTATTCGTCCACTGTGGCACTGAATTGAAATAACAACACTGTCATTCATGAATTGAGTAGGTATATGTTGATTTTCTTAATGTAACATATAAAAACTTTCCAGTAAATCTAGAAAAATATATTAATTTCAATTATCTCGAGTACATTCATGTATTCATTTAATGATGCTTCACTACTTTGCACAATGGATTCAAACACATATATAAACTATAATTACAGATATAATCTAAAATTAAAGAAGAATAGATTTTGTATTTTTTTGTGAGGAAAGATTTTTTCTTATATAAATTGCACCATAATACAATATCGCGAATACGTGATTTCTTTCATTTTTATTTGAAGGGTGGAGTAGGTTTTAGTACCATGGGCTAAGTTTTATAGCACGAAGAATGATTTATATCGAGTATATTTTATAGAATGGATTAGGTTTAAGTATTATGAAGTAAGTTTTGGAGTACTTAGCTAGAGCATTTAGTATGGTGGAGAGTAGGTTTTTCAGAATGGAATTATTTTCTATAAATAGTAGGTTTTGTATTAATAAGTAGTTGAAGTAGGTTTTATATTACACATTATGATTGGAAGTGAGATGTAGTTTTTTTAAAATTGTAAATTGAAGAAAAAGATGTGTGAGTAGGTTTTTCTTAACTATGTAGATTTTGTAATATTGGAGTATGTTTTGTACTTGTGAGTACCTTTTGCAGAATGAAGTCTTAGTATATATATAATATTTTAATGTAAAATAAAGTAAAACTAGATTATGTAATATTTTATATGGGGAATGACTTATAATTTATAAAGCATGTTGTGGATTTTACGTCGCACAATAATTAAAAAATGCAACTTATATAATGATTTACACGTTGAATTTTGAGGAGGGAGACATATTATGGTCATTTGACTCTATTTTATACGCCAGTTCATAAAACGTCAAACGTATATTATGGATATATACGTTAGTTCATTATTTTCCAAGATATAAAGGTGCTACACATGATTGAGATGTCCATCGGTCATTTCGATATCGAATATATAAGATTATGTCTTTATATATATATCACAAGAAAAATGTCAATAAATAATGGTTCACAACTGATATGTAAAATGCTAAAAATTGAGTAAAAGATCCCTATTTTTCACATCGGTTTTGCACCGATGTTTACTAACAATTTTAACAACAGTTCCATTTCAGCAACCGATGTTTTAAACATTCATTAATGGAAACCCATTACTTTTACCTTTTAACAGCCTAAGAGGCATTTGATTTGGAAATTTGAATGAGCCGTAAATGGAATTGAAATAAAATGATTGGTAAAAATTATATGGTTTACCATCTATGTTGTATTGATGTTTATATTTCCACCCATGAAATTATAAATCCAAACACGCTCATTTAGGGATTGAGCTACCTATTAAGGTTAAGGGGCTAACCACTAACCAACCCCTATTCATTTTTCATTATTGTGTTGGTTAACCAGGTACATCAAATTTCATTATATGATTTTTATACAACAAATAAAATAAATTTGAGGAAACATATTTATACAAATAGTAGGTGGATGTCACCTGATTCAAGTATATATAATATATAAAGAAAAAACAAATATAAGCTATGTATATTGTACTATATTATACAATAAATATTAAAATTTTGGTTGGTATAGTTATGTGTTAATTTAGTTAATTACTCTTATATTTAAAATATTCTAATTTTATTCTAATTATAATGATATTATTCAAATCAATTTATTAATTGATGTCATTAAGAATTTTATAATTGAAGTAGTTAAAGATCAAAAGAAGATTAGGTAATCAATTCACTGATGAAGGCACAATTTTCTCACCCCTACTCTAGACACACTTTTCATCGATTAAAAAAATATCTTATCTATAATTTGTAATATATTGTAATATTATATTATAATTATCGAAACATTAAAAATTTGGTCGGTATAAAAATTTTAGGCAACAAAATAATATATAAAAATTTGGTATGTATAAACTGAAATTACACCTAGAGGGGGTGAATAGGTGATTATGGCTAACTATGATTACTTTTTATTTTACCCGATAATAGCTTACTGAGATTTTACCAACAGAACTATAATCTGACAATGATAGTAAGCTGAGATAACTAAATGCAATACAGAATATAATGTGCAGAAAAGTAAATAGAACACACAAGAATTTTAGCCAGGTTTCGACCCCTAATCCCCAATGGTCTACGTCCCGGTCCCTTACCAAACTTGGTAAGCGAATATATTATTGATCAATAAAAGTTACAACTACAAGATACAACAATATATCTCCTTTTATACCCGCTGCTGATAATGGCTTGCTGAAACCCTGTTTAAGAACCTACTCTCTAAGTATTATACTACCCCGTAGTACAAACTCCTCTAGCAAGTACCACTAAACCCTTGTTTCTCTTAGCCAACTTATCCAGTAACTAATCAATACAATTTGAACAATACAAATCAATGATAAAGTTTACAACTCAAACTATAGACTCTCTCAATAAATACGTGTATATAATTAGGAGCTCGAGAGTATTTTGAAATCAATAAAGATCAGGAGTTTTATGTGTTCTTGCTTGCCAAGTCGTCAGTCATAAAACTGCAAGAAACCACATATATAACCACACATTAACGTTTGAAACATTCTCAACAAATTACAACGGCTAGAATCCAATTCTACCATTTAAGATCATTGGGATGGTTTCCAACGTTCATGTGTACGTTAGATAGAAGAGAAAGAAGGATGAACAACATTCAGAAAACATCTCTTCTATTTTGTAGAGTATAAAACGTTTTAACAGAAGATAGAAGATAGAGTTTGAAAGAAAAACAAACTTCTATTCTTTAGGAAATCAATTGAATAAGTAAAATGAAATATACTTGAGCTCTATATCTATAATGCACGTATATTTATTAGAGAAGTCCTTACAAATGATATAAAAGAAGTTCCTATAAAATCTCCATGAAATTCGACTTCCTTATTGAATCTGGACTGTGCATCTTAACTTGCTGTTATTCTGACACTATTGATCATAGCTTGCTGAGATACAAATTTGTCTTATAACAGCTTGCTATAATTATGCTTAGAATGACAAAGTCATTAAGCTGATTACCTGAAAACAAGCTTGGATAACAGTATTATAGCTTACTGTGTTGATCATCAAAACTAAGGGATTTACAATCTCCCCCTTTTTGATGATTACACACATCTAGGAGAATTTATAAAACTCCCCTAAATCTATGCATATCTCAAAATATAAATTAACACTTAAGATATCACAATCAGCATAATAAACGTCTTAACAGATTCCCAAAATCAGTAGTAACAGCTTATGCATAAACAAGTCTTAAAAACAAAAATAGCCACACACAAGTTAACCAAACCACATAAACAAAAATCATCAAATCAAGTACCAGATGCAACAACTCTTAAAAACCACAGAGACTTCAACAAAAACTAAATCAAGTTCAGAAATTGAGTACTTAAAAGAAATTCTCCTAAGTTCTCCTCTTATATCATCAAAAGCAGATTAGTCTTCCTGAGGAGAATTGACAGCTGCATCCTCTTTTGGTGAAAGAAACTCATCTTGCTTCTCCTGTTGTTCCAAATCTTCAGTAGCATCCGCAAGATCATCCAAGCCAGTGTCTAAATCTGCATTTGACTGAGAAGCTGAAGGTTTCTGAGTAGACATGAAGTTCAGCAAAATATCCTTTAAGCCTTTAACCTCTGTCTTGAGCTGGTTAATTTGCTCAGTAGTGGCAGCAACATGACAAACAACAAGGTATTATCATCTTGAATACCTTTAGCAGCTGCATCATCTCAACAATTTGAGTAAAGGTTGAAGGCTCAGCTACAGCAGGAGACTCAGGAACAATGGTAGGCAAAATCCTAACCAACTCTCCATTGTCAATTTGTAAATTAGACTGAGCTAACACTTTAGCATCCAAAACTTCCTTAACACTCTCCTTAACAACACTCTTAAGTTCAATCTAAAGAATTCAAATACCTTGGTAAGCATTAAACCATAAGGAAGTCCAATCTTTTTCTGATTAACAGTAGCAATTATATTCTTTAGAACTAGATCTGACAAATCAAAAGCCCTACCAGCTAGGAGCATAGAAACCAGAGTAACATCTTGACAACTAAAGGTTAATTTATTCCCACCCCTAGGACAAACATTAGCCCTACAGATTTTAAACAACAAATGTGCCATAGGAGTTACTTGAGTAGTGGAAGGGGGCTGAGGGTTTTCTTCTACTGTAACATCAGATCCTAACAGCAACTTAAATTGATCCAACAAAGCAAAATCAGGGAATGACACATATCCTTTTCCAGT
This sequence comes from Apium graveolens, assembly GCF_009905375.1. Taxonomy (NCBI): domain Eukaryota; kingdom Viridiplantae; phylum Streptophyta; class Magnoliopsida; order Apiales; family Apiaceae; genus Apium; species Apium graveolens. The sequence goes on along the minus strand of NW_027419582.1, from coordinate 47,368 downwards.
AAAAATATCAATCTCAGAGGGATTCTCAAACTTGATGATTGAACTTAAAATTGGAGGGTTAAGCCTAATTTTCTTGTCATGCACAGTTGTAATACAGTTCCCATACTTATCTTCAATCAAATTTGCATAGAATTCATGAATTAAATCAGGATAGTAGACCTTAGGCATTTCGACGATAAAAGAATCCATACCCAAATTATGAAACAAAAGTAAGGCACCGGAGTTTTGAAAAAGCTTACCAACAATCGGAATTCTAGGGATAATAGGACGAACATCAAAGGCATTTTTAGTGAATCGTTGTTGAAGATCAGGAGAATCAAACACCAAAGATTGCTTAAGTTTCTTCGAATCAGGGGTGTGAGAGACTTCTTCATCGCTCTAGTAACCCAAATCAACCACTGTAGTATCCATCTTGGAGGAAGTACACTTGCCAGAATACCAGAATTTCTAGTAGCATGAACCATTGTATGGAACTGAACTGGTGATTTTGATTGATCGGAGTGGCGGTAGATTGAGAAAGCTGAGATGCGGTGTGAATAAAACCCTAACCCGTGCTTATTTTAATGATATTTAGGGGAGAGTTTAGGATAAAAATTAAAAACAAATTATAGTTATTCTAAAATCTAACACTTATCAATATAACAATTTACATTTATCTTAATCACCGCAATTAGCATTTAGATCACTTAATAAATAAATCAGCATATCATGCAAATATTTAGCCATAATTAAAAAGATAATGACATATCATAATTAAAAAATAACTTAAGCAAAAAGTGTCATTTTAATAACCCATCATAGTAAGCTAACATGAAAAATAATAATAAGCCAACATTACCAAATTTCCGATGATAGCTTGCCATTATACACTGCACATGCCAAGTTCCCTTCGAATGGTAGAAATCTTGCTTCTCCAAGGGGTTTTGTAAAGATATCTGCCAATTGATATTCAGTAGGTACAAAAACTAATTCAATCTTACCTTTGGCAGCATTATCTCTCAAGAAATGGTGACGAATATCAATATGCTTTGTTCTTGAGTGATTAACCGGATTCTTTGATATGTTGATGGTGCTAGTGTTGTCACAATAGATTGGAACTTTGCCACACTTGATTCCAAAATCTCGAAGAGTCTGAATCATCCACAAAATTTGAGAGCAACAGCTACCAGCTGCCAAATACTCACCTTCTGCTGTGGATAATGCAACTGAAGTTTGTATCTTACTTTTCCAAGATACGAGACTTTGTCCTAAGTATGTACAAACACCACTTGTGCTCTTTCTATCAGTTTGACATCCTGCATAGTCATTATCACTATACCCCACAAGATCGAATGTGCTTGTAATAGGATAAAATAACCCAAGATTAATAATCTCACTTAAATATCGAAATATTTTTTTAACTGTATTTAAGCGTGATTCCTTAGGTTTTGCTTGAAAACGAGCACAAACATATACACTATACATGATATCAGGTCTAGAGGATGTTAAGTACAATAAACTACCAATCATACCTCTATACTTCTTGATATCAACATCTTTACCTTTCTCATCCGATGTCAGCTTGCTGTTTTGGTTCATTGGAGTAAATTTCGGCTTGACATTGTCAAAACCAAATCTAGTCAGCAAGTTCTTTACATATTTTGATTGATGAACATATACGCCATCCTTTAATTGCTTAATTTGGAGTCCCAAAAAATAATTGAGCTCACCCATCATGCTCATGTCAAATTCACTGCGCATACACTTAGAAAACCACTCACACATATAATCATTAATGGATCCAAAGATTATATCATCTACATATATCTGGACAATCAAAATATCATCACCATTTTGCCTAGTAAATAAAGTAGGATCAATTTTACCTCAAATGAAGCCATTTTTGATCAAAAACTTACCAAGCCTCTTGTACCAAGCCCTTGGTGCTTGCTTTAAGCGATATAATGCCTTCTTGAGCTTGTAAACATAGTCTGGATGTTGTTCATGTTCAAAACCAGGGGGTTGCTTGACATAAACTTCCTCTTCCAGAAATCCATTAAGAAAAGCACTTTTGACGTCCATTTGATGTAGCTTGATCTTCTTGTAGCATGCATAAGTAAGAAGCATCCTAATTGATTCCAATCTAGCTACTGGAGCATAAGTTTGATCAAAGTCAATGCCTTCTTATTGGTTGTACCCTTGTGCCACGAGCCTTGCTTTATTTCGAGTAACAATACCAAATTCATCCACTTTATTCTTGAAAATCCATTTTGTACCAATGACTGAAGTATTCCTTGGTGGCTTGACAAGTTCCCAAACATCACATCGTTCGAATTGATTGAGTTCTCTTGCATAGCCGTGATCCAATTTTCATCTTCGAGTGCTTCTTTGACATTCTTGGGTTCCTCTTGAGCTAGGAATGCAGCATAAGCACAAAAATTTGTATTGCCTTTCTTGTCTTGAGTCCATCAGAAATATCACCAATAACCTGTTCTGGAGGGTGATTCTTCACTGTCCGTGTAGCTTTTGGCAATGAATGCTTTGAGATATCTTCATGTGAGGTCTTCCTTATCTTAGATGGAGGAGCTAAGTCTTCACCATCATAGATTGGCATTTATCCTTTGCTCTATTTCCTCTAGGACCATCAAGAGTCATCTTTTCCATCTTTGGAATAGAAGTTTTCGCTTGCTGATTTCCAGAGGCAGTTTCAATTTAGCTTGCTGTTTTCCAGAATCAGTCTCTGTTTCAGCTTGTTGTTTTGGAGTAGCCTTCTCTGTTTCAGCTTGCTGTTGTCCAGCTTCACCTGCATCATCTTCCTCGTCTCTTGGAAGATCATTGTTAGGTTCTTGAAAAGTAACATCTATAGATTCCTCAACAATATGCTTAGACAAATTATAAACTCTATAGGATTTACTATTCATAGAATAACCAAGAAAAATAGCTTCATAAGATTTAGCATCGAATTTACCATCATTACCAATTGTCTTGAGAACAAAATACTTTGAGCCAAAAATCTTGAAGTAACTGATGTTGGGTTTCTTTTTCTTGAGCAATTCATATGGAGTCTTCTCCAAAATAGGTCTTATCAATAATCTATTCAGAACATAACATTCTGTGTTGACTGCTTCTGCCCAAAAACTTCTAGGTAACTTGCTTTCTTGCAACAATGTCCTTGTTGTCTCTTGCACTGACCTATTCTTGCGTTTCACCACACCATTTGTTGTGGAGTCCTTGGATCTGAGAATTCATGTGATATTCCTCTTTCTTCACAATAAGTAACAAAGTGTTTTTGAAATTCACCACCTCGATCACTCCTTATACCTACAGGCTTTGTATTGAGCTTATTCTCAAGTAATTTAATTAGTTTTCTCCAACTCATTAAAAAGCAGCATCTTTAGTTTTAAGAAATAATACCCATGTAAAATGAGAATAATCATCAACAATTACAAAACCATATTGCTTACCTCCTATACTTTTATAGGCTTCTGGACCAAATAAGTCTAAATGCAAAAGTTCTAAGGGTTTAGAAGTAGATACCATTTTCTTTGCTTTGTGAGTACTTCTAATTTGCTTGCCTAATTGGCATGCAGAACACACCTCAGTCTTGATATACTTGATTTTGGGTAAACCTCTGACTAGCTTCTTCTTTGAAAGCTTGTTAAGCAAGTCCATGTGAGCATGACCCAATCTTCTATGCCAAACATAAGGATCAGTGTCTATTGTAGCAAGACAGCAAGCTGTTTTCTGCAACTCAAAGTCCAAAATATATATATTCCCTTCCCTTCTTTTCCAAGGATTTGAAGAGTTTTTCTATCACCAATAGTCACTCTTCCACCCTTTTTCATCTGAAGACTCAGGAATTGTGCTTTGTCTCCACTCATATGTCTAGTACATCCGCTATCCAAGATCCATTGAGTTGATTTGACTCGAGCGGCAAGACATATCTACAAAACAAATAAAACAACTCAACCTTTTGGTACCCAAAGTTTGTTGGGTCCGACATGGTTAGTAGATAAAATATATAAAACATGTAAATCAGATTTCTTTATCCATTTTTTGGATAAATCTAGGTGATTTAACTCTGCCAGCCTGATGATAGTGATATGTCTTTGTTCTGCCATTCTGACCATAATAAGCCATTTTCTAATTGTTTCCTCCATGGTATGATGTCTGAACATTCTGAGCTCTGCAATTTTTTTTCAGATGTCCCTTCTTTCCACATCTGTTGTATATCTTCCAAGGCATAGCATAATTATAGGGTATGCCATGTTTTCCTTCATATCTTAGAGCCTTGTCCTTCTTGTTTGCATTCATTCCAATTCCTTCTCTGACCAGTGGAATATTTGTGTTGTTCATCATTGACTTGAGACTCTCTTCTCCTTGAACAAAAGATCTCATGCCCCTTTTCAGATCCTCAACTTTGTGAGCAGATCAATCTTTTCAGCTTGCTGACTTATGATTTCAGCTTGCTGAGATGGTTCTTCTGCTTGATTTGAAGGTGTTGCATCTATTGATTCTCTGAGTTTGAACAGCTCCAAACATTCATCCCTTGCTTCAATCTCCTTCTTTAACTCTGTGATCTTCATTAATTGAGTCTTGTTCCTTTTGAGGAGAATTTTGTTGAAGTTTTCCATATGACTGACTTTAGCTTGAAGATCCTTGATTTCAGCCTCTTTGTCAGCTTGTGTAGGTACCTTCTTGTCAATCCAAGTATCCACTTTGTTCATCAAATCTTGAACCATAGTCTTGAGATAATTATTCTTCTCTTTTAGCTTGCTATTTTCAGCTTTAAGAGAATAATATTCTCCCATAAATACATTCTCACATTCCTGCATAGTTAGTGGTTCCAAAACAATATCTTCAGAAGATAAATTATATTTACAAGAGTTTACCTCACTCTGATCTTCTTCTGAATCACTTTCTAGGTATCCACTTTCTGAATTTCCTCAAACAGAATCATTATCAAGTCCAACTAGGGCAAGATTAATCATATCTACACTTGAATCATCACTGGAAACCGAGTCATCATCACTCCAAGTCATTAGAGCTTTAGCTTTCTTCTTATCCTTGATGACAGTTTGCTGTTTTGACATCAATTTGTAGCAGTCCCGCTTATAATGGCCTAGCTTTCCACATTCAAAGCATGTCTGATCTTTAGAATCCTTGTTGACCTTTTTGTTGTTGGAAAATCTGCCTTTATCTCTTTTCAGCCTGTCATTCTTCTCGATCATCTTCCTGATCTTCCTGGATATTAAAGCTGATTCTACATCCGACTCATCTTCAGATTCCAGTAAGCTATCATTAGTGTGAAGAGCTAACTGCTTCATTTGAGCAACTGGAGCTTGCATAGAACTTGATTGGCTTTCCTTGATTTTGCTTTCAAATTGTTCTAATTATGCAAAAACAGCCAATTGATCCATAGTATCTATAGTTGAAGAGGGTTCCAAAGCGGTTACCTTCGGTTCATAGATAAATGGCACAACACTAAGTATCTTCATGTTAATTTCCTCTTAAGGGATATGTTTGCCAAGTTGCTTTAAGGCATTCAGATTTGTCTGGAATCTAACTTGACTTTCTCGAATATTTTCTCCATCTCGAAGCTTGAAATTTCCAAACTCATTCATTAGTTTGCTCAATTTCACCTTTTTTAAGCTCTTGGATCCTTCGTGATACAATTCCAAAGTATCCCATATCTCTTTAGCTGATTTGCATGAAGAGACTTTATCACATTCACTAGGACATAACCCATTCATGAGAGAATTCCTAGCCTTTCCATTTGAAACTGTATTTGAGTAATTCAGCCTCCGTGAGATCATCAATGTCTTTCACTTTTCCTTCTTTGTCCCTGAATTCAAATGGACCCTTCTGAACAATTCTCAAAGCTAGTGGCTCTCTGGATAGATACACTTCCATGTGACCTTTCCACATGTTGTAGTTTTCTATACCAAGCAAAAGAGGTGCCCGATAATCCGAGGTTCCTTCGGGATATTTGTCAGCCATTTTAATCGAATACTATTCCTGTTACGGAAAGATTAGTATACCAAAGCTCTGATACCAACTGAAAATTACACCTAGAGGGGGGTGAATAGGTGATTATGGCTAACTAGGATTACTTTTTAAATTTTACCCGATAATAGCTTACTGAGATTTTACCAATAGAACTATAATCTGACAATGATAGTAAGTTGAGATCACTAAATGCAATGCAGAATATAATGTGCAGAAAAGTAAATAGAACACACAAGAATATTAGCCAGGTTCGACCCCTAATCCCCTATGTCTACGTCCTGGTCCCTTACCAAACTTGGTAAGAGAATATATTATTGATCAATGAAAGTTACAACTACAAGATACAACAATATATCTCCCTTTATCCCAGCTGCTGATAATGGCTTGCTGAAACCCTGTTTAAGAACCTGCTCTCTAAGTACTATACTATCCCGTAGCATAAACTCCTCTAGCAAGTACCACTAAACCCTTGTTTCCCTTAACCAGCTTATCCAACAACTAATTAATACAATTTGAACAATACAAATCAATGATAAAGTTTACAACTCAAACTATAGACTCTCTTCAATAAATACGTGTATATAATTAGGAGCTCGAGAGTATTTTGAAATCAATAAAGATCAGGAGTTGTATGTGTTCTTACTTTCAAAGTCGTCAGTCATAAAACTGCAAGAAACCACATATATAACCACACATTAACGTTTGAAACATTCTCAACATATATTACATGTATACATTCTCAACAAAGTATAACAAAGATCAAGAGTTATATGTGTACCATTTAAGATCGTTGGGATGGTTTCCAACGTTCATGTGTACGTTAGATAGAAGAGAAAGAAGGATGAACAACATTCAGAAAACATCTCTTCTATTTTGTAGAGTATAAAACGTTTTAACAAAAGATAGAAGATAGAGTTTGAAAGAAAAACAAACTCCTATTCTTTAGGAAATCAATTTGAATATGTAAAAGTGAATTATACTTGAGCTCTATATCTATAATGCACGTATATTTATTAGAGAAGTCCTTACAACTGATATAAAAGAAGTTCCCATAAAATCTCCATGAAATTCGACTTCCTTGTTGAATCTGGACTATGCATCTTAGCTTGCTGTTATTCTGACACTGTTGATCATAGTTTGCTGAGATACAAATTTGTCTTATAACAGCTTGCTACAATTATGCTTAAAAATGACAAAGTCATTAAGCTGATTACCTGTAAACAAGCTTGGATAACAGTATTATAGCTTGCTGTATTGATCATCAAAACTAAGAGATTTACATAAACATCTCATGAAACAAACTGATATATATTATATGCTAGTGCAAAAAATTATAATATTAGACGAGATGAATGAAATTAAAATAAAAATATAATTTGTTGTTCGGTATAATGGTTTAAATAATATATACTTTTCATCTCGGGTAAGACAAAATACTATTGATCAGGAAAAATAATGGGTATGTCGCTGAAATAAAATTAAAAATATAATTGGTCTGACTTAAAAATCTATACTATTGAATTAACCTATTAAAAATTTAAAATAAAAATACACATTTTTGGTCGATTTAATGACATCGGATTAAAGTAAAACATAACATCATCCCCGCTAAGCGAATATAATATTCAATGGAGCTAAAATATAATTAAAAGTAATTAGATGGTAGAGACACCTAGTATTAATAAAGTTAAATATGCATAAATAATTGTACACAAAATTAACTCATCTAGATATTTATTTTTAAACAAAGCAGTTACATATAATGACACATATCCAAAAGAAAAATCGAAAAACTAATTGACTTAAACACCTAAAATATGAAAACAATTAAATAATTATAATTAACAACACATTAACACATGCACAATTTTTATAAACATTAAAATTTACACAAAATGTGTTTAACTAATTAATTTTAAAAAAATAACTACACATATGCAACATATTGAGATCCTTATGTCCATTAATTTTGTCCCCATATCCTAAAAATAACTATGTAATTAACATGTTCTAATGGTCTAGATAGTAAAATACAGAATTACTCCATCACAAATGGTGAACATGCAAAATGAATCACTTTCTATGGTACCTAGATAATGGATCCTGTAGTCACATGACTGGCTTCAAATCGAAGTTCATGGAGCTGAATGAGCATATGCGTGGCCTGGTAAGTTTGGAGATGGAGGTTCATTATTTTTTAAGACATAAAAAAAAATGAATGTGGTTCTCAAAGAGAGAGTATAATTATTTTATTATATTAGCTTATAACCCATGTGATGCACGATTTTTCTAAAATTTACCTGATCAATTTTTAAAAAATTATGAATTTATTTTTAAAAATTTAATGTACTTATCTTGTTACTTTTGATGTTTGTATTTATATTCTTATTATTTTTTATAGTTTGTTACAATATTATTTTAACAAATATATGTAATGAATTATTACATATATTCATAAATTTTTTAAAAATGGAATGTAAAGAAGCAAAGGAGGAGCTTGTAGAACGCTGTTATGTTGGGACGATGTTGGAGAAAGAAAATTGTTAGGGCCTGAATTAATCCGTGTAACTACGGAAAAAGTCAAATTGATGTAACAAAGAATTTTGACATCTCAAAGTAGATAGAAGAGTTACGCAGACAAGGATCATCGAGAAATGATGTTTAAGGAAGGGGATTTTATATTTCATAAAATTTCTCCCTGGAAGGGCGTTATGAGATTCGGGAAGAAAGGAAAGTTAAGTCCACGTTATATTGGACCGTTTGAGATTCTTAGACGGGTTGGAGAAGTGGCATATAAGTTAGCACTACCGCCTAGTCTAGGGCATTTTTACAACGTTTTTCACGTGTCATACCTAATAAGAAAGTATGTTTCGGACCCATCGCATATAATTAATTATGAACCAATAGAAATTCAGGAAAATATGCAGTATGAAGAACAACCTGTTGAAATAGTCGATCGTCGTGAGCAAAAATTGAGAAATAAGGTTATATCTCTCGTGAAGGTGATTTGGCAAAATTACGAGATAGAGGAAGCAACTTGGGAACCCGAAGAGATGATGAGAGCAAATTATCCCCACTTATTTGATAAGACATGTACAAATTAACTTTTAAATTTCGAGGACAAAATTCTGTTAAGGGGGGAAGAATGTAATATCCCTAGTCATTTTGATTATATAATATAGTAAAGTGCTCTTATTACATGATTCGAGTTGTTTGAATAATAAATAATACTTAGTTGATATATAGCATGTAATTTTATTATAATTTGATTATTGGTTCGCTTCTTTAGATCCAAGCTCCCATAAAATTTAACTATAACTCAACCCGAAATTAATCGAGGGCCAAAGAAAAGGAACGAAAGGAAGAGAAACGCGAAAAGACTAAGAGGAATGAGAAGATGGTTAGGCTCCCAAGAAAGAGAAGAAAATTTTGAACTAATTCAACGAGCCAACATGTATTAGCCCCAAGCTTAGCATATTATGTAAAACTAATATGTTATGTAAAACTAATATGTGCATATATAGAGAAATGAAGGACCTCCACTTTAATCCCCTCGATGTGGGACAAGTGAATTTAGTTGAAAAAAAACAACAAGTGTTCCAAGTGCACTAGTTGTGATCCTAAAGAGATCCAACACCTGCTTATATAGAAAATGTTAGCCAACTAGTTTCACCCCATTTCGATGTGGCACTAAATAACATCATGTTTTAAACATAACATATTTTAGTGCCTTGTGTGTTTCTTGCATTCTAAAAATTTTAAACTGATTTTCCTTGCATTAGTAATGCTCCAAATATTTATTTTTTTAATATTATTTCGGTTGTGGAGCCCAAATAAAAGTGGATGTGATCTCATTACTTAGAACCCAAGCCCCTTAAATAGAATGGAGTGGTGGTTCATTTCAAAACTCCCTCGATGTGGGATAAATTTGAACTTGTCTATAAGAGTTGGGAACTCTTACCTCAAAACCACACCATTGTGTGGGTTATATAAAGTTCAAGCAAGTCTTAAAAATATAATCTAGTCAATGTGGGACTAAATTGGACTAGTTAACTAGTTTAGATCAAACTCTAAATCTAGTTATCTTGATAAAATAATTTTAACTTATTTAAGGACTTTGACTTAATGAATCCAAAATGATATCTATTGAGAACTTGTTAAAAATATTACTTGCAACTCTATCTTTTATATAGAAAAAGAGTATAGCCTTGTGTCTGTTCATTATCGCTGTGGGAACCAAAAATGTTAAGACTTAACTAAAATTTATGTTGCCCAAGTCTTGGTTTTATTAGTGATGGAAGTGAGTCTCTTCAAACCATAAGCAATGTGGGACTTGGGATGTAATAGCAAAAAAGGTTGTCAAGTCCCATATTGAGGAGAGAATAGAAGTTAAACTAGAATAAATTTGGAAGTCTATAGAATACTTGTTGTAAAGGCGTAAGTGACCTTGTATGCATCACACCTTGAGAGCTGTGAGTTTACTTTGTGCATGGGGTTGCCTTGTGACTTTTCTTGAGAAATGAAAATTTCATTTTTAACCCTAACTCTAAGAGAGTGCTTGTGTGTTCCTTAAAAATAATATAAATAAATAGGATCCTAGTTATTTAAGACATTTTTGGGTAGGACAACTCCAACAACAATCCGTATTTTGGTTCCTTAATATAATAATAATTTCAAATCTTATTCATATTTTTAAAATAAGAGAGAGAAAAAGATGTGAGAGAATGAGGGTGAAAAATGAGGAAAATGAATATTTAATTAATGAAAATAAGATAAGGAATGATTATGCATTCTTCATCTTTAAGGAAGCAAAAGTGGATCTTAAGCTTTTAGAGAATTACTAGGATTCTGTTGAAGTGCCAATTTTGATTCAATCCTAAAAATTTTAGGCTAGGATCCATTATAAGTAAGCCGTTGGAGTTGCTCTAAATTGGTAAGTCTTTTTATGCCCTCATCTATTACTATTATTATTATTATTAAAATTATAATTTACTTGGTAGGATTAGATTTGAGCTTAATAAATAAAAATATGTTATTGAGAATTGTGAATGACATTATTAGGGTACTAAGTTGAGAATAAAGGGACTTGAGACTCGAAAAAGAAATTGAATTATAAGTTGTATTAAACCGATTTAAGGTAAGTATATACTGTACTAAATCACTATTTATGTTTGATCTTTAAATATTGCTTGATTTGATTGATGATTCACGGATAAAAAATGAGTATTCTTGCACTGATACTTGATGAACTGATGATGATGCTTCCTTGTCGGAAGTAAGCTAAACCAATCATTTGGCTGACCGGGATCCCAACTTGATAAACTTGATGAATTGATGAACTTATCATGCTTGAATACTCCGTTTTAATCTTGTGAGAACTATTATATTATGATGAAACACTTGATGATCATGATAAGCTTTTGATGATTCTCTTGTTTAAAATTGTTTTATTTGATGATTTAAAACTCTGGTTTCTAGATAAAACTCAGTTGAAATGTATGATATATGCTTACCGAGCTTTATGAGCTCACTCTTTTATGTCGCTAACTCTCACAAGAAAGAGTTTTAGAGAAGTATGTTTAGCAAAGGATAAAAATATGATGAACTAAGGTTTTAGTGGATGGCGAGAAGCATATAGTATTATAATGAATAAAGTTTATATAATAGACTTGTGTTTGTATTTGATTAGGATTTGATGCATCGTAAACTTTTGTTGTAGACTGAAATTATTGTATAAATCTTATATTATTAATTATTTTATGTTTACGTAAGCATATATTGAGTTTGTAGTTTGTTGGCGTCCCCGGGTCGGGTTCCTGAGGCTACCCGAGATCGGGGTCATCACACTACGAGGCAGAGATTATGGTTGCAACTGCAGCAGCTTGTCAAGCCATTTGGATTCGAAATGTTTTAAATCAGATAATAGATGAGCAAGTTGATCTAGTGGTGTTTTTCATTGATAATAAATCTGTACTGGATTTGGCTAAAAATCCTATCTTTCATGGAAGGAGCAAGCAAATCCACGTGCGTTATCATTTCATTAGGGAATTTGTGGAACGGGGGGAAATTATTCTGAATCACATAAGCAGTGAGTGTCAAAAGGCAGATATCTTAACCAAGGAAATGACTACACTCAAATTTGAAAAGATGAGAAGGTTGCTGGGAATTGAGAATCTATGTGGAAAACTCTAAGATTAAGGGGGGATATGTTGGTTTAATCTTAAGTTGGTTTTGTTTTATTCATTTAAATAAAGTCATTGTCTCTGTTGAAGTAGTAGTCGAGCTAGCAAGTTTGTAGGAAGTTGAATTAGTATAGTGTTAGTTGAGTCTGTATAGGACGTGTGTGAGTACATGTCCTAGTTTTTTAGCTTTTCTGTTTCTGTAGTCTACTATAACTTTCTGTTATTGAATAAACAAGTAATGCTTCTTGCAACCAAACTCCTTGTGTTTGTTTACATCATTGTAATTAATAAGAATTCACATTTATATTGAATCTATTAACAATATAAATGTGCTAGCTAAGTACTTCAAAACTTACTACATAATACTTAAACCTACTCTTTCTGTAAATGTACTTGATATAAATCGTGCTTCGTGCGGTAAAACTTAGCGCATAGTACTAAAACATACTCCACCCTTCAAATAAAATGAAAGAAATCATTTATTTCGCGATATTGTATTACAGTGCAATTATATAACAATAAATATTTCCTGACAAAAAAAATATAAAATTAGTCTTCTTAATTTCAAATTATATCCCTAATTATAGTTTTCTAAAAAAATACTATATCCGTGTCTAAATCCATTCTGCAAAGTAGTGAAACGTCTTTAAATAAATACATAGATATACTCGAGATGGCTGATGTTAATATATTTTTCTGTATTTACTGGAAAGTTCTTATATGGTACATTAAGAAAATCAACCTATACGAAGCTAATTCATGAATGGTAGTGCTGCAATTTCAATACACGACCACCAAAACGGACGAATACATTAATTAAGCAGCATCATTTCATAAAAATGAATGTTTAAATAAACATTCAATTCATTTCATTCATAGTTATGAAATGACGTGATAGCCTACATATAACACTGCAAACGGATGACTAGTTTTGGGTCTAATACATACTCTTTACCCGACTCTATATCTAGGCCCAGTACCAAACTTTGACTCGAATATTACAAGGTCTGTCTGTGACAATATTGTGTTATAAAAACCTGTTTATGGTGTAATTTTGAATAATATTTCTAATTCTAAATGTACGATTGGAAAATAAATATGCAACTAAATTGTATAGAAAAGAGACTTTAGTAATAAATGTACGATATTCAACTAGTCATGTTTGCAAATTGCCTTGAATATTTTAAAAATAAAAAAAGAATAAAATTGTAGTCTCAACATTTATTAGTTAAAATTTAAATACACTGACTAAAAGTATATGCTTGATGGCTAAGGTTTTCAGTGATTAGTATATATGTTTCATAACATTCATCTTATAATAGTTATTATGATTAATACAATAAGTAATCATTTCTTTTGGAAATAGTGTTATATACTACCGGGCCTTCATTTTAACGTTCGTATAGGACACTACTGACGAGCCTGAAAAGGACGCGCCTGAAGTTGACCCCTCAATTCTTCTCCAATCTATTCCTCCAACAGGTGAATCTTAGGGCACTTCCTGATCTATCATTATGTTTAAACTGCATTTGAACTAAGTTTCTTAATACGTTGAAGAGCCAGCACTCTTTTGATGCTATGCAAGGTTGTAGGACTATATTCCGTTTTGCTACTCTTTTATTTAAGGTTTCATTTATCTTTATTTCTCTCAACAAGTAGATCTTCTGCAAAAAGTTTTCTAAGTACCAAATTGATGCGCGCCCTGATGGGTGAGACACGCCTTAAAAAAATCCGAAAACTAATTGACATAATTGCCTAAAATATGCAAATAATTAAATAATTATAATTAACAACACATTAACACATGCACAATTTTTATAAACATTAAAATTTACACAAAATGTGTTTAACTGATTAATTTTAAAAAAAATAACTACACATATGCAACACAATAAGATCTTTATGTCCGTTAGTTTTGTCCCCATATCCTAAAAATAATTATGTAATTTACCTGTTCTAATGGTCTAAATAGTAAAATTCTGAATTTATCTATCATTTCTAATTAATTAATTAATTAAGTATAATTAATAAAAGCCTCAAACTACATGCACAATTATAATTAAACAATACTTACCCCAAGAATATTTGAAACAATTTAATCATAAAATTAAAAGAGTACAATGGAGTAATATAATATACTCCATAAACCAAAACACAAGTTTTTAATAACAAAAATATGGTTCATAGCTCCATAAGCAAAAAAAACATTTAACAAGAACAACTATTTTAAGATGTCATGACGCTATTCCACCTATTCCAGCATGTGCCGCAATACTTCATTGCCTTGGAATTGATCCACCAGCAGCAATAAGTTCGTTGTGTAACTACAATTTTCAAACAAATGATTATATTACAATCCCTTCTACAAATATGCTTTCATCTTATAAGAACATGTAATGTAGGTATTTATGGGCACCAAATTTACTCTAGATTAAAAGTACCTTGAGCAAGGTCTCAAGCTTGTTCTTCACAAAAAAATATTCTGTGTGCATTTTTTGTACCGAATCGAAACATCTGCAAATATAAAGTTTTAGTTAGTTAATAACAATAAACTTACACCACTAATGAAAATATACCCTTCACAATAAAATTACCCTTGAATATTTGTTGATTGTAGTGCTCAAGGAGAACAATACATGCCTCGTGAAGTCTGTGGGCTCCAATGCTGACAAAAAATATTAACAACATAATGTATTGGTTAAACAAAAACCAATGATTTTTGATAAGTTATAATTATCCCTTTCTTTTAAATCTTTTAACCATGACAACTAAAAATTTGGCTTATTCAGTTTTGAACTATTTTATCCCACAAGTGGTGGCTATTGACTAGCATTCACATGCTTATAGTTGTGTTGCTTATAATAAAGTAACTAGTGCTTAGAATAAAAATTGATAAGGGCTCGCAATAGATGTAAGTTTGTAAACATCTTATAATAATTAAATTATTTAAAATGAAATCTCTGCTAATTATATTTAAACATATATTGAGGCACCGTAACAAATGTTTAACAAGCATATGAATCGTGACTGATTAAACTTTCATATTATAGTAAGGACATGCTTGTGGTAATAATTATAGTTGAACAGCAAATGAATTGAGTAAGAAGTTACACTAGATGTGAAAAACATTAAAACACCAAAACTAGGACCGAGTAGAGAAGTTTTAGGTGGAAAATGGCTTCCCACCACATATATACATGGTATAATGACTTTACACATATGCATTAATAAAATTAATTTACCTCGATGTGGAACCTTTGAGGGAAAAGATGAGGATTTCAACTTTTTTCCAATCAATGAGCTGTTGGTGCCTAGAAATAAAGGTACATAGGAATAGGAATAAAGTATGGTTTATTATATTAATCAATAGCAACAATACGACCAAAATGTCCACACACAACAAAGTCGAATTAATCTTACAAAGCTGTTGTAATATTAAGAACAGTTCTCCTCAAAATTGATGAAGAAGTTCGACACAGTTTCAACCACAAAATTTGGGTTGCTAAGATCGTCTTGAAGCTTTTGAAGGTTTTTGAACTGATCGTCCAGATATGCCTAATTTTTTCGTAATTAACAAAAACATCATCAATGGGTAAACATAAACAATAACAATACACACACAAATTCAACAATAGAAATGCACATAAGCACATCTTGCTGAGTTTCAAGTAAAACACAAACACAAAATAATAAAAAACATATAAGAACATTTTATATGTAAGCATATCATTACACACACAAGAGAAAAGAAAAAAAATACCTCATTATACAAATAGGTAGTATAGTCAAGTATTTGTCTTTGTAATTGAACAATAGTACTGACATTAGCCATTTCTAGTATTCAAATAAAATGTTGAGAGTTCTGCGCGAAGTAGTTTCTATAAGTTATTGGAAATTTAAATTGTAAGAGATGTTGCCTCTGATTTTATGCTTGTGCTTGTTGTTTCACCTAGGAGATATGGCCATCTACTTACCTAGAAGAAGTAGTCGGGCCCACGGTAGACTTTTTATACTTTAAACTAAAGATGTTACTTCTGACTTGTGTTTGGTTGTTTTACGTTGGACATGTAGCCATCTACCTACCTAAAATAGGTAGGCCCACCCACGTTAGACTTTTTATGTTTAAAACATTTAATGTCATAAATAAATGTTAGCTGTGATAAAAAGGGCAATTAATGTGATGGAAAATTTTAGTTAAAATGCTCTTATAGATATAATAAAAACAAAAATTACAGATGAGAAATTTTGGCTGATTCTGATCATTTTGAACTAAAAGAAAACTTTTGGGTGGTTCAAATGTAGACGATAAAAACAAAAACTACTCATTACCTAAAGAATTTATTTTATTTTAATTTTTTTTATTTTCCCTTGAATATTTATTAGGGAGTACTCAATTTAATTGTATGTGATAACTTCTTCCTATTTATCAAATTTAAGTTTAGGAAAAAATTTGATAAATTAATGACAGATTTTAATTTCAATCCATAAAAATGAGATAGTAGATGTTAAATTTGTAGAATATAAGAACATATTTAATGTATATATATTTATAAGCACGTGTAATAAACACACAATAAATCAATTATTTGGAAGAACTAGGAAGACATTTTGTTATTAAGTCTCAGAGAAATAAAAATAACTTTCAGGTCTAATATATAGACTATTAAAGATAATGGCTACAAATAAGCAACCTTCCCCGGGAAAAACTTAAACACTCGCATCACCCCATGACTCTCTTAAAATAGCTCAACTAAAATAAATGAAGTCTAAACTACATGACTAACTAGGTGACTAACTAGGTGACTAAATATTAGCCTAAATAATTACAACATGGAGTAAACATATAATTTAGATTAAAATCCCAACAATCTCCCCCTTAATCTAAATTTTTCTTGACAAATACTAGCAGCCCGTATGGCTTTTAACCTAACCTGTGTGGCTTTCAACTTTTCTGCTCATTTGGCACTTCAATATAGCCTGTCTGGCCTTTTCTTTTCCCATCTGACATGTCTTGTTTACCCGTATGGCATTTCTTATTTTCCCGTCTGGCATGCTACTTCTGTCTATAACAAAGCTGGTTCATCATCATCCATGTGTGTGAGGTTCACTTCTTGTTTCCATTCCTTGTCTTGTCTTTGTTTATAACATTCTACAGCGTAGTGGCCAAAGATGTTACAGTTATAGCATTTTGTTTTGCTCTTGTCACATCCACCATTTCTATTATATAATCCTCCACGGGATCTTGCCTTCCATTCTTCCCGAGTTAACAGTAGCTGATTTACATTATCTCCAGCATGTCTACGAATCCTCTCTTTATGAGCTCTTAGCCTCCCGATTAACTCCTCAACAGACATGTTGTCCAAGTCACCAAATTGTTTAAAAGTTGAAGCAATCTGCAAAAATTTTGGTGAGACTGCTCGTAGTAATTTTTTCACAACACAGGACTCTTCCACTTTATCTCGTAGAGCTCGAATATTACTCATAATATTATTCAATTTTAATGAGAAATCATCGATATTTTCTGTCTCTTTCATGTTGAGAGCTTCAAACTCGGACCTAAGAGTTTGCATTTTTGCTTTCTGAACACGATCAGCTCCGACACACATTATTTTGATAGCATCTCAAGCCTATTTGGTTGTCTCTTTCTCCGCCACGGACAACAATATGTCTTCTGGAATTCCCTGATAAATGGCTGCCAATGTCACATTATCCTGCCTTGGATCAGTTACACCCTTCGGGTCGCTATTCTCAATAGCTTCCCAGACGCCTTGTGCCCGCATGAATACCTTCATTTTTAACGACCACGCCGTGTAATTATTTTTGGCCAACATAGGATAACTGGGTCCGACAACACCTTCCTTCATCTTTGGCACGCCCATGCTTGTTTTCCTCGCATGTACTTGGGCATAAATTACCTAGCTCTGATACCAAGTGTAGAATATAAGAACGATTTAATGTATATAAATTTATAAGCACGTGTAATAACACACAATAAACACTTATTTTGGAAGAACTAGGAAGACATTTTGTTATTAAGTCTCAGAGAAATAAAAAATAACTTCCAGGTCTAATATATAGACTAATAAAGATAATGGCTACAAATAAACAACCTTCTCCTGGAAAAACTCAAACACTCCCATCACCGCATGACTCTCCTAAAATAGCTCAACAAAAATAAATGACCAAGTCTAAACTACATGACTAACTACGTGACTAACTAGGTGACTAAATATTAGCCTAAATAATTAAAACATGGAGTAAACATATAATTTAGATTAAAATCCCAACAGAATTAATAAATGGAGGTTCATTATTTTGTAAGACATCAAAAAAATGAATGTGGTTCTCAAAGAGAGAGTATAATTATTTTATTATATTAGCTTATAACCCATGTGATGCACGATTTTTCTAAAATTTACATGTTCTACTTTTAAAAAATTTATGAATTTATTTTTAAAAACTTTAATGTACTTATATTATTACTTTTGATGTCTTTATTTATATTGTTATTATTTTTTATATTTTGTTGCAATATTATTTCAACAAATATGCAGATATTGAAAAATATATGGATGTTGAATTTAATAATTTTTTATCATGTATATTATATAGCTATATATAGTAAAATATTGATTTATATTATTGTTGTATCATTGGATCATATTTTAGCGGCTGAGGATTATGTAGAACAATGTAATCCTTTTATATATTTGCTGAACTTTCTAATCATAGGATTGTATTTAAATACTGCATCGTAGTCTCGTGTTTTAGTATTAGAACAACGTGATCATTTTTATTCATGGTTGTATTAAGAATGTTTTTAATTGATTTTAGAGGAGGTTTTCTAATAAGATATAATTTTGATCGTCTATTTTTAAAAATATCGTATAAACGGTGAGATTATTTTGGCGATACAGGACCAAACGCCAAACGCTTATTATATATAAGGATATAATGTGTTGTAACATTAAAACCTTAGAAAAAAATATCATTTAATAAATTATACACTAATTAAATATATATATATATGTAATAATTCATTTAATAAATATATTTTTTAATAAAAAATATAATTAATAACAACATCAAATTCACTATCATGGCTTTTAAAAAACGCAATATTGTAAAAAATTAGGAAAATTATATCCATGTAAATAATCGTCGGGTCTATCAACATTATTTGTGAATAAATTTTCTTTGTGTAGCAATAAATATACATACTTAATAGGTAATCAAATTTTTTTTCTTAAAAGTATCAAACTAACAAAATAGTCATTTTGTATTTTAACAATGTTATTTGAACAAAAAAAGGAACATGGATATCATAATCGAGACAAAAAAATTACACATTAAAATAATATCCCTTGTGAGACAAGATTAGTAACCACAATAAATCTAATATGATTATATTCTACAAGTGAATAAATTAAAAAAAAACATAACATGAAAAACGAGAGGGAGCGAGATAGAAAAGGTAGAGAGATATATTACTGAAGGGCTAATTTGAAGAGGATTTGATACGAACCTCAATTAGGAAAATAGGTCGAGTAAATTAATAAAATTGATAAAACATGTATACATATATATACAATTGTATTCTTTAAAAACTAAATGGTAAAGTATCAATTAGAAGATTAATTACGCTAGTCCAAAGTAAAAGAATTACAATTAATCTCTGAATGTAAATCATGAGAAGTTTCCTCCCTTTACTCGCTGATAAGATGATTAGTTTCGTTGAGAAGTTACCTTCTCCTTGATGTGGGAAGGAGAGGGTCAAGGTTGACTCAAATATATATATATATATGTATATATATATGTCTATATATATGTATATATATATAAAGACACAACCTTATATGTTGGATATCAAAATGACCCGACATATAACTCAATCATGTGTAGCACCTTTATATGTCTGAAAATAATGAACTAACGAATATATCCACAATGTATGTTTGATGTTTTATAAACCGACGTATAAGTAAATCCAAACCACTAATATATGTTGCCTCTTTAAAATTCGACGTGAAATAATTACATAGGTTGTCTTTTTAACTATTGTGCATTGTAAAATCCATAACATGCTTTATAAGTTATAAGTCATTCCTCATAAAAAATTATTTAAACAATTTATTCTAACTTTATTTTATATTAAAATAAAATATTTATACTAAGACTTCATTCTAAAAAAACGTACTCACAAGTACAAAACATACACCACTATTACAAAACCTACTCAATTAAGAAAAACCTACTCACACATATTTTCCTTGATTTTACAATTTAATTAAAAAACTATATCTTGCTTTAAATCATGCTATATATGTAATATAAAACCTACTACAACTACTTCTTAGTACAAAACCTACTATTTGCTAGAATACTATTCCATTCTGAAAAACCTACTTCTCGAAAAGTACTAAATGTGCTAGCTCAGTACTTCAAAACTTGTTTCATAATTCTTAAACCTGCTCTTTCTATAAAATGTACTCGATATAAATCGTGCCTCGTGCGGTAAAATTTAGCCCATATTTCTAAAATATACTCCACCCTTCAAATAAAAATGAAAGAAATCACTTATTCGCGATATTGTATTACAGTGCAATTATGTAACAATACATATTTCCTGACAAAAAAAATATAAAATTTAGTAAGTGCTCTTATTACATGATTCGAGTTGTTGAATAATAAATAATACTTAGTTGATATATAAGTATTATTTTTTTAGAATGAAGTCTTAGTATACATATAATATTTTAATGTAAATAAAGTAAAACTAGATTATGTAAATATTTTATATGGGGAATGACTTATAACTTATAAAGCATGTTGTGGATTTTACGTCGCACAATAATTAAAAAATGTAACTTATATAATGATTTACACGTTGAATTTTGAGGAGGGAGTACATATTATGGTCATTTGACTCTATTTTATACGCCAGTTCATAAAACGTCAAACGTATATTATGGATATATACGTTAGTTCAATTATTTTCCAAGATATAAAGGTGCTACACATGATTGAGATGGTCCATTGGTCATTTCGATATCGAATATATAAGATTATGTCTTTATATATATATCACAAGAAAAATGTCAATAAATAATGGTTCACAACTGATATGTAAAATGCTAAAAATTGAGTAAAAGATCCCTATTTTTCACATCGGTTTTGGACCGATGTTTACTAACAATTTTAACAACAGTTCCATTTCAGCAACCGATGTTTTAAACATTCATTAATGGAAACCCATTACTTTTACCTTTTAACAGCCTAAGAGGCATTTGATTTGGAAATTTGAATGAGCCGTAAATGGAATTGAAATAAAATGATTGGTAAAAATTATATGGTTTACCATCTATGTGTATTGATGTTTATATTTCCACCCATGAAATTATAAATCCAAACACGCTCATTTAGGGATTGAGCTACCTATTAAGGTTAAGGGGCTAACCACTAACCAACCCCTATTCATTTTTCATTATTGTGTTGGTTAACCAGGTACATCAAATTTCATTATATGATTTTTATACAACAAATAAAATAAATTTGAGGAAACATATTTATACAAATAGTAGGTGGATGTCACCTGATTCAAGTATATAATATATAAAGAAAAAACAAATATAAGCTATGTATATTGTACTATATTATACAATAAATATTAAAATTTTGGTTGGTATAGTTATGTGTTAATTTAGTTAATTACTCTTATATTTAAAATATTCTAATTTTATTCTAATTATAATGATATTATTCAAATCAATTTATTAATTGATGTCATTAAGAATTTATTAATTGAAGTAGTTAAAGATCAAAAGAAGATTAGGTAATCAATTCACTGATGAAGGCACAATTTTCTCACCCCTACTCTAGACACACTTTTCATCGATTAAAAAAATATCTTATCTATAATTTGTAATATATTGTAATATTATATTATAATTACCGAAACATTAAAAATTTGGTCGGTATAAAAATTTTAGGCAACAAAATAATATAAAAATTTGGTATGTATAAACTGAAATTACACCTAGGGGGGTGAATAGGTGATTATGGCTAACTATGATTACTTTTTAATTTTACCCGATAATAGCTTACTGAGATTTTACCAACAGAACTATAATCTGACAATGATAGTAAGCTGAGATAACTAAATGCAATACAGAATATAATGTGCAGAAAAGTAAATAGAACACACAAGAATTTTAGCCAGGTTCGACCCCTAATCCCCAATGGTCTACGTCCCGGTCCCTTACCAAACTTGGTAAGCGAATATATTATTGATCAATAAAAGTTACAACTACAAGATACAACAATATATCTCCTTTTATACCCGCTGCTGATAATGGCTTGCTGAAACCCTGTTTAAGAACCTACTCTCTAAGTATTATACTACCCCGTAGTACAAACTCCTCTAGCAAGTACCACTAAACCCTTGTTTCTCTTAGCCAACTTATCCAGTAACTAATCAATACAATTTGAACAATACAAATCAATGATAAAGTTTACAACTCAAACTATAGACTCTCTTCAATAAATACGTGTATATAATTAGGAGCTCGAGAGTATTTTGAAATCAATAAAGATCAGGAGTTTTATGTGTTCTTGCTTGCCAAGTCGTCAGTCATAAAACTGCAAGAAACCACATATATAACCACACATTAACGTTTGAAACATTCTCAACAAATTACAACGGCTAGAATCCAATTCTACCATTTAAGATCATTGGGATGGTTTCCAACGTTCATGTGTACGTTAGATAGAAGAGAAAGAAGGATGAACAACATTCAGAAAACATCTCTTCTATTTTGTAGAGTATAAAACGTTTTAACAGAAGATAGAAGATAGAGTTTGAAAGAAAAACAAACTTCTATTCTTTAGGAAATCAATTTGAATAAGTAAAAATGAATATACTTGAGCTCTATATCTATAATGCACGTATATTTATTAGAGAAGTCCTTACAAATGATATAAAAGAAGTTCCTATAAAATCTCCATGAAATTCGACTTCCTTATTGAATCTGGACTGTGCATCTTAACTTGCTGTTATTCTGACACTATTGATCATAGCTTGCTGAGATACAAATTTGTCTTATAACAGCTTGCTATAATTATGCTTAGAATGACAAAGTCATTAAGCTGATTACCTGAAAACAAGCTTGGATAACAGTATTATAGCTTACTGTGTTGATCATCAAAACTAAGGGATTTACAATCTCCCCCTTTTTGATGATTACACACATCTAGGAGAATTTATAAAACTCCCTAAATCTATGCATATCTCAAAATATAAATTAACACTTAAGATATCACAATCAGCATAATAAACGTCTTAACAGATTCCCAAAATCAGTAGTAACAGCTTATGCATAAACAAGTCTTAAAAACAAAAATAGCCACACACAAGTTAACCAAACCACATAAACAAAAATCATCAAATCAAGTACCAGATGCAACAACTCTTAAAAACCACAGAGACTTCAACAAAAACTAAATCAAGTTCAGAAATTGAGTACTTAAAGAAATTCTCCTAAGTTCTCCCTCTTATATCATCAAAAGCAGATTAGTCTTCCTGGAGAATTGACAGCTGCATCCTCTTTTGGTGAAAGAAACTCATCTTGCTTCTCCTGTTGTTCCAAATCTTCAGTAGCATCCGCAAGATCATCCAAGCCAGTGTCTAAATCTGCATTTGACTGAGAAGCTGAAGGTTTCTGAGTAGACATGAAGTTCAGCAAAATATCCTTTAAGCCTTAACCTCTGTCTTGAGCTGGTTAATTTGCTCAGTAGTGGCAGCAACATGACCAAACAACAAGGTATTATCATCTTGAATACCTTTTAGCAGCTGCATCATCTCAACAATTTGAGTAAAGGTTGAAGGCTCAGCTACAGCAGGAGACTCAGGAACAATGGTAGGCAAAATCCTAACCAACTCTCCATTGTCAATTTGTAAATTAGACTGAGCTAACACTTTAGCATCCAAAACTTCCTTAACACTCTCCTTAACAGCACTCTTAAGTTCAATCTTAAAGAATTCAAATACCTTGGTAAGCATTAAACCATAAGGAAGTCCAATCTTTTTCTGATTAACAGTAGCAATTATATTCTTTAGAACTAGATCTGACAAATCAAAAGCCCTACCAGCTAGGAGCATAGAAACCAGAGTAACATCTTGACAACTAAAGGTTAATTTATTCCCACCCCTAGGACAAACATTAGCCCTACAGATTTTAAACAACAAATGTGCCATAGGAGTTACTTGAGTAGTGGAAGGGGGCTGAGGGTTTTCTTCTACTGTAACATCAGATCCTAACAGCAACTTAAATTGATCCAACAAAGCAAAATCAGGGAATGACACATATCCTTTTCCAGTAAAAATATCAATCTCAGAGGGATTCTCAAACTTGATGATTGAACTTAAAATTGGAGGGTTAAGCCTAATTTTCTTGTCATGCACAGTTGTAATACAGTTCCCATACTTATCTTCAATCAAATTTGCATAGAATTCATGAATTAAATCAGGATAGTAGACCTTAGGCATTTCGACGATAAAAGAATCCATACCCAAATTATGAAACAAAAGTAAGGCACCGGAGTTTTGAAAAAGCTTACCAACAATCGGAATTCTAGGGATAATAGGACGAACATCAAAGGCATTTTTAGTGAATCGTTGTTGAAGATCAGGAGAATCAAACACCAAAGATTGCTTAAGTTTCTTCGAATCAGGGGTGTGAGAGACTTCTTCATCGCTCTAGTAACCCAAATCAACCACTGTAGTATCCATCTTGGAGGAAGTACACTTGCCCAGAATACCAGAATTTCTAGTAGCATGAACCATTGTATGGAACTGAACTGGTGATTTTGATTGATCGGAGTGGCGGTAGATTGAGAAAGCTGAGATGCGGTGTGAAATAAAACCCTAACCCGTGCTTATTTTAATGATATTTAGGGGAGAGTTTAGGATAAAAATTAAAAACAAATTATAGTTATTCTAAAATCTAACACTTATCAATATAACAATTTACATTTATCTTAATCACCGCAATTAGCATTTAGATCACTTAATAAATAAATCAGCATATCATGCAAATATTTAGCCATAATTAAAAAGATAATGACATATCATAATTAAAAAATAACTTAAGCAAAAAAGTGTCATTTTAATAACCCATCATAGTAAGCTAACATGAAAAATAATAATAAGCCAACATTACCAAATTTCCGATGATAGCTTGCCATTATACACTGCACATGCCAAGTTCCCTTCGAATGGTAGAAAATCTTGCTTCTCCAAGGGGTTTTGTAAAGATATCTGCCAATTGATATTCAGTAGGTACAAAAACTAATTCAATCTTACCTTTGGCAGCATTATCTCTCAAGAAATGGTGACGAATATCAATATGCTTTGTTCTTGAGTGATTAACCGGATTCTTTGATATGTTGATGGTGCTAGTGTTGTCACAATAGATTGGAACTTTGCCACACTTGATTCCAAAATCTCGAAGAGTCTGAATCATCCACAAAATTTGAGAGCAACAGCTACCAGCTGCCAAATACTCACCTTCTGCTGTGGATAATGCAACTGAAGTTTGTATCTTACTTTTCCAAGATACGAGACTTTGTCCTAAGTATGTACAAACACCACTTGTGCTCTTTCTATCAGTTTGACATCCTGCATAGTCATCATCACTATACCCCACAAGATCGAATGTGCTTGTAATAGGATAAAATAACCCAAGATTAATAATCTCACTTAAATATCGAAATATTTTTTAACTGCATTTAAGTGTGATTCCTTAGGTTTTGCTTGAAAACGAGCACAAACACATACACTATACATGATATCAGGTCTAGAGGATGTTAAGTACAATAAACTACCAATCATACCTCTATACTTCTTGATATCAACATCTTTACCTTTCTCATCCGATGTCAGCTTGCTGTTTTGGTTCATTGGAGTAAATTTCGGCTTGACATTGTCAAAACCAAATCTAGTCAGCAAGTTCTTTACATATTTTGATTGATGAACATATATGCCATCCTTTAATTGCTTAATTTGGAGTCCCAAAAATAATTGAGCTCACCCATCATGCTCATGTCAAATTCACTGCGCATACACTTAGAAAACCACTCACACATATAATCATTAATGGATCCAAAGATTATATCATACATATATCTGGACAATCAAAATATCATCACCATTTTGCCTAGTAAATAAAGTAGGATCAATTTTACCTCAAATGAAGCCATTTTTGATCAAAAACTTACAAGCCTCTTGTACCAAGCCCTTGGTGCTTGCTTTAAGCATATAATGCCTTCTTGAGCTTGTAAACATAGTCTGGATGTTGTTCATGTTCAAAACCAGGGGGTTGCTTGACATAAACTTCCTCTTCCAGAAATCCATTAAGAAAAGCACTTTTGACGTCCATTTGATGTAGCTTGATCTTCTTGTAGCATGCATAAGTAAGAAGCATCCTAATTGATTCCAATCTAGCTACTGGAGCATAAGTTTGATCAAAGTCAATGCCTTCTTATTGGTTGTACCCTTGTGCCACGAGCCTTGCTTTATTTCGAGTAACAATACCAAATTCATCCACTTTATTCTTGAAAATCCATTTTGTACCAATGACTGAAGTATTCCTTGGTGGCTTGACAAGTTCCCAAACATCACATCGTTCGAATTGATTGAGTTCTCTTGCATAGCCGTGATCCAATTTTCATCTTCGAGTGCTTCTTTGACATTCTTGGGTTCCTCTTGAGCTAGGAATGCAGCATAAGCACAAAAATTTGTATTGCCTTTCTTGTCTTGAGTCCATCAGAAATATCACCAATAACCTGTTCTGGAGGGTGATTCTTCACTGTCCGTGTAGCTTTTGGCAATGAATGCTTTGAGATATCTTCATGTGAGGTCTTCCTTATCTTAGATGGAGGAGCTAAGTCTTCACCATCATAGATTGGCATTTTATCCTTTGCTCTATTTCCTCTAGGACCATCAAGAGTCATCTTTTCCATCTTTGGAATAGAAGTTTTCGCTTGCTGATTTCCAGAGGCAGTTTCAATTTAGCTTGCTGTTTTCCAGAATCAGTCTCTGTTTCAGCTTGTTGTTTTGGAGTAGCCTTCTCTGTTTCAGCTTGCTGTTGTCCAGCTTCACCTGCATCATCTTCCTCGTCTCTTGGAAGATCATTGTTAGGTTCTTGAAAAGTAACATCTATAGATTCCTCAACAATATGCTTAGACAAATTATAAACTCTATAGGATTTACTATTCATAGAATAACCAAAAAAATAGCTTCATAAGATTTAGCATCGAATTTACCATCATTACCAATTGTCTTGAGAACAAAATACTTTGAGCCAAAAATCTTGAAGTAACTGATGTTGGGTTTCTTTTTCTTGAGCAATTCATATGGAGTCTTCTCCAAAATAGGTCTTATCAATAATCTATTCAGAACATAGCATTCTGTGTTGACTGCTTCTGCCCAAAAACTTCTAGGTAACTTGCTTTCTTGCAACAATGTCCTTGTTGTCTCTTGCACTGACCTATTCTTGCGTTTCACCACACCATTTTGTTGTGGAGTCCTTGGATCTGAGAATTCATGTGATATTCCTCTTTCTTCACAATAAGTAACAAAGTGTTTTTGAAATTCACCACCTCGATCACTCCTTATACCTACAGGCTTTGTATTGAGCTTATTCTCAAGTAATTTAATTAGTTTCTCCAACTCATTAAAAAGCAGCATCTTTAGTTTTAAGAAATAATACCCATGTAAAATGAGAATAATCATCAACAATTACAAAACCATATTGCTTACCTCCTATACTTTTATAGGCTTCTGGACCAAATAAGTCTAAATGCAAAAGTTCTAAGGGTTTAGAAGTAGATACCATTTTCTTTGCTTTGTGAGTACTTCTAATTTGCTTGCCTAATTGGCATGCAGAACACACCTCAGTCTTGATATACTTGATTTTGGGTAAACCTCTGACTAGCTTCTTCTTTGAAAGCTTGTTAAGCAAGTCCATGTGAGCATGACCCAATCTTCTATGCCAAACATAAGGATCAGTGTCTATTGTAGCAAGACAGCAAGCTGTTTTCTGCAACTCAAAGTCCAAAATATATATATTCCCTTCCCTTCTTTTCCAAGGATTTGAAGAGTTTTTCTATCACCAATAGTCACTCTTCCACCCTTTTTCATCTGAAGACTCAGGAATTGTGCTTTGTCTCCACTCATATGTCTAGTACATCCGCTATCCAAGATCCATTGAGTTGATTTGACTCGAGCGGCAAGACATATCTACAAAACAAAAAAACAACTCAACCTTTTGGTACCCAAAGTTTGTTGGGTCCGACATGGTTAGTAGATAAAATATATAAAACATGTAAATCAGATTTCTTTATCCATTTTTGGATAAATCTAGGTGATTTAACTCTGCCAGCCTGATGATAGTGATATGTCTTTGTTCTGCCATTCTGACCATAATAAGCCATTTTCTAATTGTTTCCTCCATGGTATGATGTCTGAACATTCTGAGCTCTGCAATTTTTTTTCAGATGTCCCTTCTTTCCACATCTGTTGTATATCTTCCAAGGCATAGCATAATTATAGGGTATGCCATGTTTTCCTTCATATCTTAGAGCCTTGTCCTTCTTGTTTGCATTCATTCCAATTCCTTCTCTGACCAGTGGAATATTTGTGTTGTTCATCATTGACTTGAGACTCTCTTCTCCTTGAACAAAAGATCTCATGCCCCTTTTCAGATCCTCAACTTTGTGAGCAGATCAATCTTTTCAGCTTGCTGACTTATGATTTCAGCTTGCTGAGATGGTTCTTCTGCTTGATTTGAAGGTGTTGCATCTATTGATTCTCTGAGTTTGAACAGCTCCAAACATTCATCCCTTGCTTCAATCTCCTTCTTTAACTCTGTGATCTTCATTAATTGAGTCTTGTTC
The DNA here is from genome assembly GCF_009905375.1 of Apium graveolens. Lineage (NCBI taxonomy): Eukaryota > Viridiplantae > Streptophyta > Magnoliopsida > Apiales > Apiaceae > Apium > Apium graveolens. The sequence goes on along the minus strand of NW_027419582.1, from coordinate 18,245 downwards.
CTTTTGAGGAGAATTTTGTTGAAGTTTTCCATATGACTGACTTTAGCTTGAAGATCCTTGATTTCAGCCTCTTTGTCAGCTTGTGTAGGTACCTTCTTGTCAATCCAAGTATCCACTTTGTTCATCAAATCTTGAACCATAGTCTTGAGATAATTATTCTTCTCTTTTAGCTTGCTATTTTCAGCTTTAAGAGAATAATATTCTCCCATAAATACATTCTCACATTCCTGCATAGTTAGTGGTTCCAAAACAATATCTTCAGAAGATAAATTATATTTACAAGAGTTTACCTCACTCTGATCTTCTTCTGAATCACTTTCTAGGTATCCACTTTCTGAATTTCCTCAAACAGAATCATTATCAAGTCCAACTAGGGCAAGATTAATCATATCTACACTTGAATCATCACTGGAAACCGAGTCATCATCACTCCAAGTCATTAGAGCTTTAGCTTTCTTCTTATCCTTGATGACAGTTTGCTGTTTTGACATCAATTTGTAGCAGTCCCGCTTATAATGGCCTAGCTTTCCACATTCAAAGCATGTCTGATCTTTAGAATCCTTGTTGACCTTTTTGTTGTTGGAAAATCTGCCTTTATCTCTTTTCAGCCTGTCATTCTTCTCGATCATCTTCCTGATCTTCCTGGATATTAAAGCTGATTCTACATCCGACTCATCTTCAGATTCCAGTAAGCTATCATTAGTGTGAAGAGCTAACTGCTTCATTTGAGCAACTGGAGCTTGCATAGAACTTGATTGGCTTTCCTTGATTTTGCTTTCAAATTGTTCTAATTATGCAAAAACAGCCAATTGATCCATAGTATCTATAGTTGAAGAGGGTTCCAAAGCGGTTACCTTCGGTTCATAGATAAATGGCACAACACTAAGTATCTTCATGTTAATTTCCTCTTAAGGGATATGTTTGCCAAGTTGCTTTAAGGCATTCAGATTTGTCTGGAATCTAACTTGACTTTCTCGAATATTTTCTCCATCTCGAAGCTTGAAATTTCCAAACTCATTCATTAGTTTGCTCAATTTCACCTTTTTAAGCTCTTGGATCCTTCGTGATACAATTCCAAAGTATCCCATATCTCTTTAGCTGATTTGCATGAAGAGACTTTATCACATTCACTAGGACATAACCCATTCATGAGAGAATTCCTAGCCTTTCCATTTGAAACTGTATTTGAGTAATTCAGCCTCCGTGAGATCATCAATGTCTTTCACTTTTCCTTCTTTGTCCCTGAATTCAAATGGACCCTTCTGAACAATTCTCAAAGCTAGTGGCTCCCTGGATAGATACACTTCCATGTGACCTTTCCACATGTTGTAGTTTTCTATACCAAGCAAAAGAGGTGCCCGATAATCCGAGGTTCCTTCGGGATATTTGTCAGCCATTTTAATCGAATACTATTCCTGTTACGGAAAGATTAGTATACCAAAGCTCTGATACCAACTGAAATTACACCTAGAGGGGGGTGAATAGGTGATTATGGCTAACTAGGATTACTTTTAAATTTTACCCGATAATAGCTTACTGAGATTTTACCAATAGAACTATAATCTGACAATGATAGTAAGTTGAGATCACTAAATGCAATGCAGAATATAATGTGCAGAAAAGTAAATAGAACACACAAGAATATTAGCCAGGTTCGACCCCTAATCCCCTATGGTCTACGTCCTGGTCCCTTACCAAACTTGGTAAGAGAATATATTGATCAATGAAAGTTACAACTACAAGATACAACAATATATCTCCCTTTATCCCAGCTGCTGATAATGGCTTGCTGAAACCCTGTTTAAGAACCTGCTCTCTAAGTACTATACTATCCCGTAGCATAAACTCCTCTAGCAAGTACCACTAAACCCTTGTTTCCCTTAACCAGCTTATCCAACAACTAATTAATACAATTTGAACAATACAAATCAATGATAAAGTTTACAACTCAAACTATAGACTCTCTTCAATAAATACGTGTATATAATTAGGAGCTCGAGAGTATTTTGAAATCAATAAAGATCAGGAGTTGTATGTGTTCTTACTTTCAAAGTCGTCAGTCATAAAACTGCAAGAAACCACATATATAACCACACATTAACGTTTGAAACATTCTCAACATATATTACGTGTATACATTCTCAACAAAGTATAACAAAGATCAAGAGTTGTATGTGTACCATTTAAGATCGTTGGGATGGTTTCCAACGTTCATGTGTACGTTAGATAGAAGAGAAAGAAGGATGAACAACATTCAGAAAACATCTCTTCTATTTTGTAGAGTATAAAACGTTTTAACAAAAGATAGAAGATAGAGTTTGAAAGAAAAACAAACTCCTATTCTTTAGGAAATCAATTTGAATATGTAAAAGTGAATTATACTTGAGCTCTATATCTATAATGCACGTATATTTATTAGAGAAGTCCTTACAACTGATATAAAAGAAGTTCCCATAAAATCTCCATGAAATTCGACTTCCTTGTTGAATCTGGACTATGCATCTTAGCTTGCTGTTATTCTGACACTGTTGATCATAGTTTGCTGAGATACAAATTTGTCTTATAACAGCTTGCTACAATTATGCTTAAAATGACAAAGTCATTAAGCTGATTACCTGTAAACAAGCTTGGATAACAGTATTATAGCTTGCTGTATTGATCATCAAAACTAAGAGATTTACATAAACATCTCATGAAACAAACTGATATATATATTATAGCTAGTGCAAAAAATTATAATATTAGACGAGATGAATGAAATTAAAATAAAAATATAATTTGTTGTTCGGTATAATGGTTTAAATAATATATACTTTTCATCTCGGGTAAGACAAAATACTATTGATCAGGAAAAATAATGGGTATGTCGCTGAAATAAAATTAAAAATATAATTGGTCTGACTTAAAAATCTATACTATTGAATTAACCTATTAAAAATTTAAAATAAAAATACACATTTTTGGTCGATTTAATGACATCGGATTAAAGTAAAACATAACATCATCCCCGCTAAGCGAATATAATATTCAATGGAGCTAAAATATAATTAAAAGTAATTAGATGGTAGAGACACCTAGTATTAATAAAAGTTAAATATGCATAAATAATTGTACACAAAATTAACTCATCTAGATATTTATTTTTAAACAAAGCAGTTACATATAATGACACATATCCAAAAGAAAAATCGAAAAACTAATTGACTTAAACACCTAAAATATGAAAACAATTAAATAATTATAATTAACAACACATTAACACATGCACAATTTTTATAAACATTAAAATTTACAAAATGTGTTTAACTAATTAATTTTAAAAAAATAACTACACATATGCAACATATTGAGATCCTTATGTCCATTAATTTTGTCCCCATATCCTAAAAATAACTATGTAATTAACATGTTCTAATGGTCTAGATAGTAAAATACAGAATTACTCCATCACAAATGGTGAACATGCAAAATGAATCACTTTCTATGGTACCTAGATAATGGATCCTGTAGTCACATGACTGGCTTCAAATCGAAGTTCATGGAGCTGAATGAGCATATGCGTGGCCTGGTAAGTTTTGGAGATGGAGGTTCATTATTTTTTAAGACATAAAAAAAATGAATGTGGTTCTCAAAGAGAGAGTATAATTATTTTATTATATTAGCTTATAACCCATGTGATGCACGATTTTTCTAAAATTTACCTGATCAATTTTTAAAAAATTATGAATTTATTTTTAAAAAATTTAATGTACTTATCTTGTTACTTTTGATGTTTGTATTTATATTCTTATTATTTTTATAGTTTGTTACAATATTATTTTAACAAATATATGTAATGAATTATTACATATATTCATAAATTTTTTAAAAATGGAATGTAAAGAAGCAAAGGAGGAGCTTGTAGAACGCTGTTATGTTGGGACGATGTTGGAGAAAGAAAATTGTTAGGGCCTGAATTAATCCGTGTAACTACGGAAAAAGTCAAATTGATGTAACAAAGAATTTTGACATCTCAAAGTAGATAGAAGAGTTACGCAGACAAGGATCATCGAGAAATGATGTTTAAGGAAGGGGATTTTATATTTCATAAAATTTCTCCCTGGAAGGGCGTTATGAGATTCGGGAAGAAAGGAAAGTTAAGTCCACGTTATATTGGACCGTTTGAGATTCTTAGACGGGTTGGAGAAGTGGCATATAAGTTAGCACTACCGCCTAGTCTAGGGCATTTTTACAACGTTTTTCACGTGTCATACCTAATAAGAAAGTATGTTTCGGACCCATCGCATATAATTAATTATGAACCAATAGAAATTCAGGAAAATATGCAGTATGAAAACAACCTGTTGAAATAGTCGATCGTCGTGAGCAAAAATTGAGAAATAAGGTTATATCTCTCGTGAAGGTGATTTGGCAAAATTACGAGATAGAGGAAGCAACTTGGGAACCCGAAGAGATGATGAGAGCAAATTATCCCCACTTATTTGATAAGACATGTACAAATTAACTTTTAAATTTCGAGGACAAAATTCTGTTAAGGGGGGAAGAATGTAATATCCCTAGTCATTTTGATTATATAATATAGTAAAGTGCTCTTATTACATGATTCGAGTTGTTTGAATAATAAATAATACTTAGTTGATATATAGCATGTAATTTTATTATAATTTTGATTATTGGTTCGCTTCTTTAGATCCAAGCTCCCATAAAATTTAACTATAACTCAAACCCGAAATTAATCGAGGGCCAAAGAAAAGGAACGAAAGGAAGAGAAACGCGAAAAGACTAAGAGGAATGAGAAGATGGTTGGGCTCCCAAGAAAGAGAAGAAAATTTTGAACTAATTCAACGAGCCAACATGTATTAGCCCCAAGCTTAGCATATTATGTAAAACTAATATGTTATGTAAAACTAATATGTGCATATATAGAGAAATGAAGGACCTCCACTTTAATCCCCTCGATGTGGGACAAGTGAATTTAGTTGAAAAAAACAACAAGTGTTCCAAGTGCACTAGTTGTGATCCTAAAGAGATCCAACACCTGCTTATATAGAAAATGTTAGCCAACTAGTTTCACCCCATTTCGATGTGGCACTAAATAACATCATGTTTTAAACATAACATATTTTAGTGCCTTGTGTGTTTCTTGCATTCTAAAAATTTTAAACTGATTTTCCTTGCATTAGTAATGCTCCAAATATTTTATTTTTTTAATATTATTTCGGTTGTGGAGCCCAAATAAAAGTGGATGTGATCTCATTACTTAGAACCCAAGCCCCTTAAATAGAATGGAGTGGTGGTTCATTTCAAAACTCCCTCGATGTGGGATAAATTTGAACTTGTCTATAAGAGTTGGGAACTCTTAACTCAAAACCACACCATTGTGTGGGTTATATAAAGTTCAAGCAAGTCTTAAAAATATAATCTAGTCAATGTGGGACTAAATTGGACTAGTTAACTAGTTTAGATCAAACTCTAAATCTAGTTATCTTGATAAAAATAATTTTAACTTATTTAAGGACTTTGACTTAATGAATCCAAAATGATATCTATTGAGAACTTGTTAAAAATATTACTTGCAACTCTATCTTTTATATAGAAAAAGAGTATAGCCTTGTGTCTGTTCATTATCGCTGTGGGAACCAAAAATGTTAAGACTTAACTAAAAATTTATGTTGCCCAAGTCTTGGTTTTATTAGTGATGGAAGTGAGTCTCTTCAAACCATAAGCAATGTGGGACTTGGGATGTAATAGCAAAAAAGGTTGTCAAGTCCCATATTGAGGAGAGAATAGAAGTTAAACTAGAATAAATTTGGAAGTCTATAGAATACTTGTTGTAAAGGCGTAAGTGACCTTGTATGCATCACACCTTGAGAGCTGTGAGTTTACTTTGTGCATGGGGTTGCCTTGTGACTTTTCTTGAGAAATGAAAATTTCATTTTTAACCCTAACTCTAAGAGAGTGCTTGTGTGTTCCTTAAAAAATATAAATAAATAGGATCCTAGTTATTTAAGACATTTTTGGGTAGGACAACTCCAACAACAATCCGTATTTTGGTTCCTTAATTAATAATAATTTCAAATCTTATTCATATTTTTAAAATAAGAGAGAGAAAAAGATGTGAGAGAATGAGGGTGAAAAATGAGGAAAATGAATATTTAATTAATGAAAATAAGATAAGGAATGATTATGCATTCTTCATCTTTAAGGAAGCAAAAGTGGATCTTAAGCTTTTAGAGAATTACTAGGATTCTGTTGAAGTGCCAATTTTGATTCAATCCTTAAAATTTTAGGCTAGGATCCATTATAAGTAAGCCGTTGGAGTTGCTCTAAATTGGTAAGTCTTTTTATGCCCTCATCTATTACTATTATTATTATTATTAAAATTATAATTTACTTGGTAGGATTTAGATTTGAGCTTAATAAATAAAAATATGTTATTGAGAATTGTGAATGACATTATTAGGGTACTAAGTTGAGAATAAAGGGACTTGAGACTCGAAAAAGAAATTGAATTATAAGTTGTATTAAACCGATTTAAGGTAAGTATATACTGTACTAAATCACTATTTATGTTTTGATCTTTAAATATTGCTTGATTTGATTGATGATTCACGGATAAAAAATGAGTATTCTTGCACTGATACTTGATGAACTGATGATGATGCTTCCTTGTCGGAAGTAAGCTAAACCAATCATTTGGCTGACCGGGATCCCAACTTGATAAACTTGATGAATTGATGAACTTATCATGCTTGAATACTCCGTTTTAATCTTGTGAGAACTATTATATTATGATGAACACTTGATGATCATGATAAGCTTTTGATGATTCTCTGTTTAAAATTGTTTTATTTGATGATTTAAAACTCTGGTTTCTAGATAAAACTCAGTTGAAATGTATGATATATGCTTACCGAGCTTTATGAGCTCACTCTTTTATGTCGCTAACTCTCACAAGAAAGAGTTTTAGAGAAGTATGTTCAGCAAAGGATAAAAATATGATGAACTAAGGTTTTAGTGGATGGCGAGAAGCATATAGTATTATAATGAATAAAGTTTATATAATAGACTTGTGTTTGTATTTGATTAGGATTTGATGCATCGTAAACTTTTGTTGTAGACTGAAATTATTGTATAAATCTTATATTATTAATTATTTTATGTTTACGTAAGCATATATTGAGTTTGTAGTTTGTTGGCGTCCCCGGGTCGGGTTCCTGAGGCTACCCGAGATCGGGGTCATCACACTACGAGGCAGAGATTATGGTTGCAACTGCAGCAGCTTGTCAAGCCATTTGGATTCGAAATGTTTTAAATCAGATAATAGATGAGCAAGTTGATCTAGTGGTGTTTTTCATTGATAATAAATCTGTACTGGATTTGGCTAAAAATCCTATCTTTCATGGAAGGAGCAAGCAAATCCACGTGCGTTATCATTTCATTAGGGAATTTGTGGAACGGGGGGAAATTATTCTGAATCACATAAGCAGTGAGTGTCAAAAGGCAGATATCTTAACCAAGGAAATGACTACACTCAAATTTGAAAAGATGAGAAGGTTGCTGGGAATTGAGAATCTATGTGGAAAACTCTAAGATTAAGGGGGGATATGTTGGTTTAATCTTAAGTTGGTTTTGTTTTATTCATTTAAATAAAGTCATTGTCTCTGTTGAAGTAGTAGTCGAGCTAGCAAGTTTGTAGGAAGTTGAATTAGTATAGTGTTAGTTGAGTCTGTATAGGACGTGTGTGAGTACATGTCCTGGTTTTTAGCTTTTCTGTTTCTGTAGTCTACTATAACTTTCTGTTATTGAATAAACAAGTAATGCTTCTTGCAACCAAACTTCCTTGTGTTTGTTTACATCATTGTAATTAATAAGAATTCACATTTATATTGAATCTATTAACAATATAAATGTGCTAGCTAAGTACTTCAAAACTTACTACATAATACTTAAACCTACTCTTTCTGTAAAATGTACTTGATATAAATCGTGCTTCGTGCGGTAAAACTTAGCGCATAGTACTAAAACATACTCCACCCTTCAAATAAAAATGAAAGAAATCATTTATTCGCGATATTGTATTACAGTGCAATTTATATAACAATAAATATTTCCTGACAAAAAAAATATAAAATTTAGTCTTCTTTAATTCAAATTATATCCCTAATTATAGTTTTCTAAAAAAATACTATATCCGTGTCTAAATCCATTCTGCAAAGTAGTGAAACGTCTTTAAATAAATACATAGATATACTCGAGATGGCTGATGTTAATATATTTTTCTGTATTTACTGGAAAGTTCTTATATGGTACATTAAGAAAATCAACCTATACCAAGCTAATTCATGAATGGTAGTGCTGCAATTTCAATACACGACCACCAAAACGGACGAATACATTAATTAAGCAGCATCATTTCATAAAAATGAATGTTTAAATAAACATTCAATTCATTTCATTCATAGTTATGAAAATGACGTGATAGCCTACATATAACACTGCAAACGGATGACTAGTTTTGGGTCTAATACATACTCTTTACCCGACTCTATATCTAGGCCCAGTACCAAACTTTGACTCGAATATTACAAGGTCTGTCTGTGACAATATTGTGTTATAAAACCTGTTATGGTGTAATTTTGAATAATATTTCTAATTCTAAATGTACGATTGGAAAATAAATATGCAACTAAATTGTATAGAAAAGAGACTTTAGTAATAAATGTACGATATTCAACTAGTCATGTTTGCAAATTGCCTTGAATATTTTAAAAATAAAAAAAGAATAAAATTGTAGTCTCAACATTTATTAGTTAAAATTTAAATACACTGACTAAAAGTATATGCTTGATGGCTAAGGTTTTCAGTGATTAGTATATATGTTTCATAACATTCATCTTATAATAGTTATTATGATTAATACAATAAGTAATCATTTCTTTTGGAAATAGTGTTATATACTACCGGGCCTTCATTTTAACGTTCGTATAGGACACTACTGACGAGCCTGAAAAGGACGCGCCTGAAGTTGACCCCTCAATTCTTCTCCAATCTATTCCTCCAACAGGTGAATCTTAGGGCACTTCCTGATCTATCATTATGTTTAAACTGCATTTGAACTAAGTTTCTTAATACGTTGAAGAGCCAGCACTCTTTTGATGCTATGCAAGGTTGTAGGACTATATTCCGTTTTGCTACTCTTTTATTTAAGGTTTCATTTATCTTTATTTCTCTCAACAAGTAGATCTTCTGCAAAAAGTTTTCTAAGTACCAAATTGATGCGCGCCCTGATGGGTGAGACACGCCTTAAAAAATCCGAAAACTAATTGACATAATTGCCTAAAATATGCAAATAATTAAATAATTATAATTAACAACACATTAACACATGCACAATTTTTATAAACATTAAAATTTACACAAAATGTGTTTAACTGATTAATTTTAAAAAAAATAACTACACATATGCAACACAATAAGATCTTTATGTCCGTTAGTTTTGTCCCCATATCCTAAAAATAATTATGTAATTTACCTGTTCTAATGGTCTAAATAGTAAAATTCTGAATTTATCTATCATTTCTAATTAATTAATTAATTAAGTATAATTAATAAAAGCCTCAAACTACATGCACAATTATAATTAAACAATACTTACCCCAAGAATATTTGAAACAATTTAATCATAAAAATTAAAAGAGTACAATGGAGTAATATAATATACTCCATAAACCAAAACACAAGTTTTTAATAACAAAAATATGGTTCATAGCTCCATAAGCAAAAAAACATTTAACAAGAACAACTATTTTAAGATGTCATGACGCTATTCCACCTATTCCAGCATGTGCCGCAATACTTCATTGCCTTGGAATTGATCCACCAGCAGCAATAAGTTCGTTGTGTAACTACAATTTTCAAACAAATGATTATATTACAATCCCTTCTACAAAATATGCTTTCATCTTATAAGAACATGTAATGTAGGTATTTATGGGCACCAAATTTACTCTAGATTAAAAGTACCTTGAGCAAGGTCTCAAGCTTGTTCTTCACAAAAAAATATTCTGTGTGCATTTTTTGTACCGAATCGAAACATCTGCAAATATAAAGTTTTAGTTAGTTAATAACAATAAACTTACACCACTAATGAAAATATACCCTTCACAATAAAATTACCCTTGAATATTTTGTTGATTGTAGTGCTCAAGGAGAACAATACATGCCTCGTGAAGTCTGTGGGCTCCAATGCTGACAAAAAATATTAACAACATAATGTATTGGTTAAACAAAAACCAATGATTTTTGATAAGTTATAATTATCCCTTTCTTTTAAATCTTTTAACCATGACAACTAAAAATTTGGCTTATTCAGTTTTGAACTATTTTATCCCACAAGTGGTGGCTATTGACTAGCATTCACATGCTTATAGTTGTGTTGCTTATAATAAAGTAACTAGTGCTTAGAATAAAAATTGATAAGGGCTCGCAATAGATGTAAGTTTGTAAACATCTTATAATAATTAAATTATTTAAAATGAAATCTCTGCTAATTATATTTAAACATATATGAGGCACCGTAACAAATGTTTAACAAGCATATGAATCGTGACTGATTAAACTTTCATATTATAGTAAGGACATGCTTGTGGTAATAATTATAGTTGAACCGCAAATGAATTGAGTAAGAAGTTACACTAGATGTGAAAAACATTAAAACACCAAAACTAGGACCGAGTAGAGAAGTTTTAGGTGGAAAATGGCTTCCCACCACATATATACATGGTATAATGACTTTACACATATGCATTAATAAAATTAATTTACCTCGATGTGGAACCTTTGAGGGAAAATATGAGGATTTCAACTTTTTTCCAATCAATGAGCTGTTGGTGCCTAGAAATAAGGTACATAGGAATAGGAATAAAGTATGGTTTATATTCTTAACATCTTTCAGCTTATGCTTAAGCTGCTTCTTTGTCATTAAGCCTATGACTTCAGCTGTCTTTTCCTGTTTTAGTTTGTCAGAAGTTAATTCCTCTTTAACTTCTGATTTCTCATTTTCAGACTTTACAATTACAAACTTAACAGGTTTTAACTTTGGCTTTTGCTTAACAACAGGCTTAATTTCTTCAGTTCCTTTATCATTCTTATCCTCTCCATAACCTAAGCCCTCTTTCCAGTTTCCACTACTTAGCAAATTTTGAGTTGTTTTGCCAGAATTAGTCCAAGTTCTGATAATCTCTCTTTCCTTTTCTAACTCAGTTTTTAGAGATTCATTCATTTTTAGCACTTCATCCCTAACATAGAAAGCATCATCTCTATCCTTCTGAGTTTGATGAAACATGACTAACTCTTTTTCTAAGAAATCATTTCTTTTCTTAAAAGCAAGATTTTCAGAAGTTAATCTTTCACATGTTAAAGTTTGATCTCTATAACTAACAAACTTGGTTTTAAGATATCTTCTCAACTCATTAATATCATCAGTATGAAAAGCATAAGTAGTCTGAGGTACCTTTGTTTCAGCAGCTTCAGAACTGCTCTCAGCACTTTCTTTATCAACATTTGCCATTAATGCATAGTTCTCCTCACTTTCAGAGTCTGAGGTGTCTGTCCAGCTTTTTTGCTTTGTGACAAGAGCCTTGCCTTTGTCACCCTTTACCTTTTTGCAATCAGGACATATGTGGCCTTTCTCACCACAGTTATAGCATTTAACATTGGTATAATCTCCTCTGTCAGACTTTCCTCCTCTGCCTTCAGATCTTCTGAAATTCTTCTTATCAGAACTTATGCCTTTCCTGGAAAACTTCTTTCCCTTCCTGAACTTCCTGTATGCAATCTTTGTGATTCCTTTCACCATAAGAGCACACAGCTTCATCATCTCCTCATCAGCATCAGTCTCAGGCAAGCTTTCAGAATCTGAGTCATCAACACTTTCAGAACTTGATGACTCAGTATCAGACTTTATAACAAGAGCTTTACCCTTGTCTTTCCTTGAGGAAGTTGCTTTGAGGGATTCTTCTTCAGCCTTAAGAGCAACTGTCCTTGACTTTCCTCCTTTCCTCTTGCTTCTTTGTTCCATCTCAAGTTCATGAGTCTTGAGCATTCCATAGATTTCATCAAGAGTTGTTTCATCAAGATTGTAGTTGTCTCTTATTGTTGTTGCCTTCAAATCCCAGCATTCAGGAAGAGCTAACAGGAATTTAAGGTTTGAATCTTCAAGATCATACTCTTTATCAACCAATGACAAATCATTCAAAAGTTTGACAAATCTATCATATAAATAATTTAATGACTCATTAGTCTTTGAGTCAAAGTGTTCATACTCTTGAGTGAGTATTGTCTTCCTGTTCTCCTTAATTGTGTCAGTTCCCTGACACCTTGTTTCCAGAGCATCCCATATCTCCTTAGCAGTCTTGCAGTTGATTACCCTGTTTGACATTACATTATCAATGGCACTATGCAGTAAGTGTCGTACCTTAGCATCCTTAGCAATTGATGCTATATCTTCAGCAGTATAATCACTCCTTTCCTTTGGTACAGTCTTTGCTGCTTCACCTGCAACTGCAACAGCAAGCTTGGTTGGTTTGTGAGGCCCTTCCTTGATTCTATCAAGGTATTCTGGATCTGTTGCTTCCAGGAACATGGTCATCCTTACCTTCCATATGGGATATTCAGATGGTCTCAGTATGGGAACTCTGATGGTCTCATACCGACTCTGAATTTGTGTCTTTGGTGGTTCCTCAGTTTTGGTAGGCTTAGTTGGAGTTTCTGTGTCAGACATGATTGTGTTTGGATCTTTAACTGTATGTGTATTAACAGATAAGTTCTGATACCACTTGTTAGGTCACACATACTGTAGAGGGGGTGAATACAGTGTATAATACAATCAAATCCAACTTTAATATCTTAAGTAACAGAAAACAAACTTTATTGAAACAATAAACTCTGTTACAGTATGGAACTGTTACCTCTCAGTGATGAACAAATATCACGAGAGCTGCTAGGGTTATAATGAATAATCTTCTCGAATATGATAACACTTATAGTGTAAACCCTATGTATGTGTTTATATACTACACAGTTACAAGATAATCGCTAATTGATATGGAATATAATTCTGCTTCCTAAAATATATCAATCAGATATCTTTTCTTCCAAGTATTCCATTCTTCACGGAACTCCTTCTTCATGCATATCTCTTCTTATGTTTATCTTGATCTTCTTTCCTTTAATCAGCTACTTTCCTTATCTGATCGTCCTTCAGCACTTAAGTTCTGATATCTAACTTCTGATGATTATCTCCTGATAATATAAGTACTGATATCCTTAAGTCCTGACTTCCAGTATAAGTACTGATCAACGGTTAAGTACTGATTTGTCCTGTTAAGTAAGATCTGAAATCTAAACATAAATTATATTAGCTATGACATTATCAAATATATCTAACATTAGCTATGCTAGTATGTTATCTTGTTATAGACTGACCGGCAATGCAGATTATTTGATGAAATTTGTCAGTTAAAATTTTTACAGGTACAAACTTGGCTCTCCCTTTGCAATTGGTGTTGTATTCAGTTGGGTAAATCATAAATGGCTTGCTTGGTTAGCTATTTCAGTTTGCCTGCATTGTGCATTACCTAAATTTAAGTGGTGTTAATTACTAACATTGAGGCCATCTACGAGAGTGTGCAACAAGCCTTACAGGCTACAATAGATTAATAGAAATATTTGGCTACAATATACTAATATGTAATTAATCACTGATATATCCCAGCTATTAAAATATTTCTTCTTATGTAAAAATTATGATTCTTTGTTTTCTTGGGTCAGGTGGAGGACTATGTTTGGGATTGCAGCCATCCCCACTGTCCTATTGGCAGTAGGTATGGCAGTTTCTCGAGTGTCCTAGATAATAGAATAAAACATTATGATTTTTGATCGATATAATTTTCAGTGCAGTTGTCAATATTGGTGCTGTACTCTTCCTGTTCAAATAGTTGGTTGGTATAAACGCTGTTGTATATTACTCAACTTCTATTTTCTGCAGTGCTAGTAAAGTCTCTTATTTTACTAGTGCTCTCGTTGGGACATCAATTATTTTATTTATGCAAGTTCATAGTATCTTTTAATAGTTGAAGTGATTGGTTTGCAATTATGTTGCAGGCACAACTGTAGCATCTTCCACGATGGACAAGCAGGGAAGGAAAAGTCTACTTGTTATAAGCTTCGCGTGAATGGTATTATAGCGGACAACTACATTTTGTTCTTGTAGGCATGTAGCTCATAGACTTGCACAAACAAATTTTGTAATGTAGATATTTGTATTTTGGTAAAAGGTAATTATGTGTAATTATGATCATAATTTAGATGTTTGTATTTTGGTGGATGTTTGGATGTAAACTGGTGCTAACACTATAAAATATTAGAATATATTGGATGTTAAAAAACTGGTGGTATTAGATGTTTGTTGATGAAAATACATTTGGCTATTGTGATATAGTTTTGGTTTATATGTATGCAAGAACATGATTCATATACCAATCAAACCTAACAAATAACTGATGTCCTATGGAGGTTTGACATCAGCTTATTATATAGCAACCGATGTCTTTTATGAACAAAACATCAATTTAGTTTAAGATGATCGATGTTAAATTACATCTTTAACAACATCTCAAAAGTTATCTCAAATACAAGCTTACATAACTGATGTCTAATATTATAATTTACATCAGTTCATAAAATAATCGATGTTAAAAGTACTTATTTACAACGTCCAAATTTTCATAAACGTTGTCTTTGTCTTTTTTTTCTTTGTGTGTCACATGCTTAAATTGATAGAAATTAAAACATAAACTATTATTGAACTCGTGATCATGTGTTAAAATGTAATATATTAGAAAAAAGACATCAGTTTCTAAGTTAGGACTGTTGTCTACTGGTATCTTAGACATCGGTCTCAAACCGATGTCTAAAACTCTAGACCTTTCTCTAAACATGCAAAGATAACACTTTTAAATTTTTTTAACATCGGTTTATAACCGATGTCTTTTGACCTGTTTCTTGTAGTGTAAATTAATTTTGTTAACTTGCATACAGTTCCACTCCCATATCTTCCTTCAGATCCAGGATGGATTTTCATGTACACTTATTCCTTAAGATTTCCATTGAGAAAAACATTTTTGATGTCCAGTTGATGCAAGGGCCAATAAAGATTAGCAGCTATTGACAATAAGATTCTTACAGTGTTCAATTTGGCAACTGGTGCGAACGTCTCTGTATAATCCACTCCATATTTATGAGTGAAACCTCTTCCTACCAATCTTGCTTTATATCTTTCTAAAGTTCCATCAGCTTTGTATTTTACGTCAGACACCCACTTGCATCCTACCACATGTTTGTCCTTTGGTTGATCAACTATTGTTCATATGTTATTGTCTTCCAATGCTTCTATTTTCTCATTAAAAGCCTTTTTCCATTCAGGATGTGAAAGAGCTTCATTGATTTTTCGAGGGATAACCACTTCCTCAATGTTTTCATTAAAAGCTTTAAACTTTGGGGTGAGCTTGCTATAACATATATGATTAAATATAAGATGCATAATACAACTCCTCACACTTTTCTTTTAGCAATAGATAATTCTGTTTCTAACACGTTAGAAGACTCATGGTTAGGAATAGAATCATGTACAATAGGATTGATGAGATTACTTACAAAATGATTTTTCAATAGTTCAGACTCATGGGTTGCTGGAAGTTTAGTTGACTGTATTACTTAATATTTCTTTCGACGCCGGGAATAGACTAGCGTCTTTATTACTTTGTTGAGGTTGATGCCCTGTATTTTCTTGTAACTGATTATGAGTGCTATCAGATGTAACATTGGAATCAATATGATATATGTTTGGTGTGGATATAGGAAAACATGTGTCCCAATACGAAGAATCACTCTTTGTCTTTCCCTCAAATGAAGTATTGGAATAAAATGGCTGCTCCTCATAAATGTGACATCCAATGTAACATAGATGCATCGTGGATCAGGATTGTAACATTTATATCCTTTTTTAGTCGAGGAGTATCCTAAGAAGATGCATTTTTGGGCACGAAGATCAAATTTTGTATTTGGTCCTAACACATAAACATAAGAGGTGCAACCGAATGTTTTTGGAGAAAGATTAGAGAGAAGATGGATATTAGGATAAACTGTAAGAAGGACTGAGAGTGGAGTTTTGTATTGTAAAATTCGTGACGGCATCTTATTAATAAGATATGCAACCGTAAGAATAGCTTCCCCACAAAAATGTTTTGGAACATATATGGTAAACATAAGAGCTCTGGCTACTTCTAATAGATGGCGGTTTTTTCGGCAATCCCGTTTTGCTGGGGTGTGCCAACACATGAGCTTTTGTGTATAATGCCATGCGAAAGAAGGTAATCCCCCAAGATAAAATTGAAATATTCAGTTCCATTATCAGTATGTAACACTTGAGTATTGACATTGAATTGAGTTTGAATCATGGAATAAATTTTTTAAATTGAGCTGCAACTTCAAATTTATTTTTAAGAAGATATACCCAAGTCACACGTGTATGGTCATCAATGAACGTAATGAACCAACATGTATTTGTGATGTTTGAAACTTTAGATGAACCCCATATATCACTGTGAATTAAAGAAAATGGATGTGAAGCTTTATAAGGACGAGAGCGAAAAACTGTTCTAGTATGCTTTGCGAATTCACAAACTTCACACTTAAACTTGTTCAGGCTTTATTATGAAAAATTCAGGAAACAAGTATTTCATATAGGGAAAACTAGGATGGCCTAGCCTATAATGCCATCTCATAATATCATCATAACCAGAAATATTATATCCAAAAATGGTGTTTTCATTCAGTTAAGTAGAGGCGGATCTACATCAAAATAATACAAGCCATTACACGCCTTCGCACTCCCAATTGTCTTCCCCAATGATATTCTGAAAATTACATAAGGGTGAAAACTTAGCTTCACATTTTTGGTCAAGAGTAAGTTTACTGACAGAAAGAAGGTTACATGTCAGTTTTGGAACATGAAGAACATTTTTAAGAGTAATATGAGGAGATAAGACAACTGATCCTGTACCAGCCACCGTCGAAAGAGTGCCATCAGCAATTTTAATTTTTAAATTACCTAGACAAGGGTGGTAAGAATTGAACTGATGGGATTGACCAGTCATATGTTCTGAGGCACCTGAATCTACAATCCAAGATGAGTTTTATACAGTAGGGCAATAAGAATACCTGACTTGGAAGATATAATTGTCGGTTTAGAAGAAGTATTGGCATTTAAAAGCTGATGGATTTTATTAATCTGTTCCGCTGTGAATGGAAATTGTTCGGCCTGGACAACAGTGTGTGCTTGTTTAGAAGGAGCACGTGGTTTCCAGTCTAGTGGTTTTCCATGGACAGCCCAATATTTTTCTACCAGATGCCCATGCTTGTTACAGTGAGTACATCAAGGACGCTCTTTGGGAGTTTCACGAAAGTCACTACCAAAATTAGGGTCACGGACAGCAAGCGCAGAGTGATTGCGAATATAAAGTATAAAATTATCAATTTCTACAGTATTAGTTGGACCCATCATGACACACTTCTGACTCTCCTCTCTACGTACTTCTGCAAATGCTTCACGAACAGAAGAAATAGGAGACTTTCCAAGAATACGACCACGAACCTCATCCAATTTACGGTACAATCCATGAAGAAAATTAAATAATCTTTCAAGATCGAGCATCTTTTGATAAAAAGATGCATCATCCTTACACTTCCAATTAGGCACATAAAATAAATCAATTTCCTGCCAGAGATTATTGGGAGCATTATAAAATTGTGTTACCGTGATATTTTGTTGTCATTGATCACGAAGTTTGGACTTGAGTTCGAGCACTTGAGCAGAGTTCTCAAGATCAGAATAGGCCTTTTTAACAACGTCCCATAATTCTTGAGCAGTAGAAAGAAATATATATGTTTTTCAGACATCCACCTCCATAGAATTTATGAGCCATGCCATTATCAAAGAATTTTCCAAGTCCCATTTGGCAAATGAGGTATCAGTTTTCTCTGCCATGAAGGTATAAAGTCATTGAACGTGACCATTGCAAAAAATTTTGACCATTTAACTTATGAATGGTGATTTGGGAGAGAAGGTTGGTTTTGAGAAAGATTGGAAACACCGGTTGAGGGTTTTTTCGAGTTGACAAAAT
>NW_027419581.1:0-121668 GCF_009905375.1 Apium graveolens | reverse complement strand
GGTCACAGTGAGAGAGCACAGTTGTTGTGGGGAATTCTTAATGAGGAGTACTATGTGGACCTTGGTGAGTTATCTACCAAGGAATTCTGAAGTTTTGAGGGGAGCTAAGCATATGAACATCCCTTATGCATCCACGGTTACGAAGCTTTGCCGAGCAGTAAGAGTGAACTGGCCGGGCCATGAGCAGTTGCAGTTGTCGGCCGCTCCGATTGATTATGGGACTCTGAATGGGATGCAGGAGTGGACCGGTGGTGAGCCCGAGGAGCATGGGATGGGGTATCATCTTCCAGGAGGGCGTCCAGCAAGAGGTGCTACTATGGCTAGGCCTAGGCGTGATGAGGCTGGTTCTTCGAGAGCTCAGGAGGGTGCTGGGATTGCTGATACCCAGTATAGGAGGCTTTCACGGCGGATGGATGCCATGTACGAGACGCAGAGTAGGTTTGCTCAAGAGCTCACCCTTGCGTTAGGGACTGCTTTTCGGGGCCTTGGAGCTGATATCCAGTGGCCAGTTTTTGGTGAGGACTCTGCATACCCGCCGCCTGATACTCCACCCATGAGGGTGATGATGATGATGAATCCGAGTAGGATACCCTGAGTTCCTTTCTACTACCTTCACTGGGGACAGTGAAGATTTTAATTTGGGGGTGGTAGTTAAGGAATATTTTATGTGTGTCATATAGCTGCATATTCATGATAGTTTAGTTCATATAGTTGCATAATTTTTGCCATATAGTTTTTTTATTTTATAGCTTATTTGTTTATCATGTCATGTAGCTCATGCATATACCATGATCCCTTTTGCGATGATTTATCGACTGAATTGTGATATTGATGCGAGTGTAGTGATAGCATTAAAGTGATATTGAGTCGTGTAGGTTGATATGCATGCTAGAAGCATTTGTAGTTTCACTAAGTCTTAGAGAATGCTTAAGGGCTAGATTGTTGTTATGATCTGATTATTTTCGAGGTTAATCTATTTATTATGCTTAGAATTCGATAATAGGTTCTTAGTGATAAAGGCATGAAAAAGAAAAAAAATGGAGTAAAAATGGAATTTGTTGCTAGTTGTGGCTAGGCGTCAAATGGCTAGTAGCCGGCTCGCATGTTGTGCGAGTAGTCTAGGGTTGAGCAAGATGGAGCCAAACGCACTTGCTCAGAAATTTAAAAAAAAAAGTGAACAAAGAAAAAAAAAATTTGGTGTTTATGCCTAATTGCTCACGCGTGGGCTCTTTGGTATTCGAGTTATTAAGTTCTTAGGGGACTTTGTGCCTAGTGACCTAGGCTTTTAGAGTCTGGGATCCGCTAACCTAACGCTCGCTACATGGATACCATTGTATAAGTCTTTTGTGGACCTCACTCATTGCACGGTCAAATAAGCAATTGTTGTCGTAAATAAAAGCATGATTCCGTAATAAGCTCCAAAATTTTGTAGTGTTATATGTCGCTTTGTGCCTAGAATTTTTATCTTTGTATAATCCTGTGATGCCTTGATTATAATTGGAGTCATAATAATTGGTCTAGTTCCGAAGCATATCTGTTTAAGCATCTGCACACGCCACGTTCCTGGCTGTATGTTCGTTTGCATGAGTTTATTGATCTTTAGTCGCCTAACTGCATTTGTTGAGATGTTGCAATTTGGTTGGTTTGTTCGTAGTAAGGGGGATCACTGCATTTTCATATAGATTGCATTCATGCATGTTTTATTTGTTTTTGAGTCTGTGCACGCTTGAGGACAAGCATCGATTTAAGTTTGGGGGTCTGATAAGTGGCATATTTATACCACTTAGAATATCTTAAAATGGCTTAAATTGGTGCCTTGAAATCAAGTATTTGGTGTTATTTTGATGCGTTTTTCTAATATTTATGCATTTCAGTGGTATTAGTTGCATTTCGAAGGAGTAATCATCAAGAATAAGCCTTGGCATGTGTTCACCATTGAGAGAGGAAAGGAAGGGGCAGATTACGGCGAAATAAACGGAGCAACTCAGGATTTTTCCAGTAGGGTCCTGAGCGCTCCGACTCAGCAATTGCTGAGCGGCCGCGCTAGGGTCGGGAATTAAATAGTTATTTTTAGACTTCTACTTCTGTTTGGCTTCCACTTCTAGTAATCTGAGTTTTATGGGACTATTATATAAGTTAGATTTGGAGACGTTTTCAAAAAGGAGGATCGTGATATTAAGCAAGGAGTGAAGGAGATAAGGAAGAAGACCGTTTTAGCACACAGCAACGAAGAGGGAAGCATATTTTCTTGTGATTCTTATTTCGTTGTAACGTTCGGTATGCTAGTTTTCTTACTTTGAACCTATTTACTCTTGTGACGTACTCTGATTTAAATAATTAGTTTAGTTATTATTTTCTTGTGTTTGTTTATCATGATTTCATATGAACGATGACGATGAGTGCTATTTATGGGCTAATCGTGATCATGGGGTCGCAACGGATTACTATGGAATTCTTTAGTTAATTGTTTAATACTTTAGTGTGTGATGATGTATGATATCTAGTATTGGCTGTGCGTATTCGTCGTTATGTGCGTCGCGAACATATAAGATAGGGTATTAATCTCTTGTGAAGCGACGGTGGATTCTTGAGATTTAGAACTTGCCATGCTAGCATAGGTTCATGTATGATGTGCATGATTAGTGGGTAACTCTAACAGTTTTATTCGCCCTGTGTAATCAAAGGAATAACTTGTGCTTAAATCGTTGTGTTGTCAATTTCTGTAGAACATATAGGAACTCAATATAATTGATGACTATTCAACTTCTATCTTAATTGTGGATGCTTGGTAGAATGGTATTAGTACAATGAAAGTTGGCTTTTATCCGTTTCGTGTTATTCGATTAATATCATCACTGTCACATGCTAAAGGTAATAACAATAACTATTGAAGGAAGTAGTAATGAAGTTGTGATCTCATGAGTGTTTTAATATTGTAATTTGAAGTGATTAATTAAGTGGTTAATTGTAGTTACTATTTAGTCAACAATTCTAAGTGTTAGTGTCTTAACATTGAGACAAGTAATCTATACATTGGTGCGTGAGTTTAATTAGCCAATAAATTAGTCTGAGTCTTTGTGGGAACGAACTAGAAAGTATTGTCTTCCATATTACTTTGCGAACGCGTATACTTGCAGTGAATATTAGCGCGTTGTTTTCGCCCCTAACCATTACCATACAACAATCAGGACCTTTTACTTCACTATCATTATCTGGATTTGAATGATTTACACTAGGTATATCTCTCATAAAGATACTATTTTAATTAACAAGGCAAAACTCAATCGACGTGACTATACGTCTTGACGTCAACCCGATCATTTTTATTTAATCATGGTATTAAAAACTGTAAACAGGTAGCATGCGGGGGACATAACACGTAATCATGTTATTCATATAACACAATAACAGACTCAAAATGACTCCTAAAATAACAACCTTTCGATACAATGAATTAGGTCTCGAAAGTATGTTTAAAGAAGAAAAATATTTTTCTGAGTTTTGAGGCGTTCGTTTAGTATTAAACGGATGAACGGTCTATTTCTTACGAATTTTTGAATATTTTCGGAATTAAAACGGTGTCAACAAATCATTTTATAATTAGATAATAAGGTTTGAACATCCGAATCTGACTTTAAAATCATTTAATAATAATTATCGAGTCTTGAAAATAATTTAAATAATATTTCAAAGCTCGAAACTATTTTTCGGAATTTTTAAATCAAAAGAAATATTTAAATCTAATTAAATAATCAATTAAAATTAATTAATAACTATTTAAATTAATTAATAATTAATATTTAAATTAATTAAAAATTTAAATAATTAATTATCAACTAAAATTAATTAATTAAATAATTTGGATTTATTTTTGAATTAAAAATATTTTTCGGAATAATAAATAATGAATTTTGGAATTTTAAATGATTAAAAAAATTTCTAAAAAAAATACAATTTTTGAGAGTAATTAAAACGGAAATCAGGTTTTTGTAAATTTCTAAAATCACAGGGACTGAAATGCAAGGTTTACAAAACTACAGGGGATTAAACGGTAATTAACCGTCTTCCCCGACGTCACCAGCGGCGACACCGCCTGTGACGGCCTTAAACCCGGGGTCAGGAGTAGACGTCACCAACACAATTACCAGAAATATAAACAACAAAATTATTATTAATATATGCTAACTTGACCCCAAACCAAGATCTGATCCAGGTTCAAGTATGATTCAGGTTGACAATATTACAAACCATTTATTCAACATCTAACATACTCTAACTTTATTCAGCAACTCATCAGACCGCATGTGGCCTGACAAACACTATCTCTGAGGAGCCGGGTCCTGAAGGGGCGGGAACATGGGTCTGTCAGACTGGTCTTCTAGGCATCTGCGACATGTATACATAACAGGTTGCAAGGGTGAGCATAATCGCGCAGCAGCACCAAC
This sequence comes from Apium graveolens, assembly GCF_009905375.1. NCBI lineage: Eukaryota > Viridiplantae > Streptophyta > Magnoliopsida > Apiales > Apiaceae > Apium > Apium graveolens. The sequence continues at coordinate 117,223 of NW_027419581.1, read as the reverse complement.
ATATGAATAACAGAATAAAACAGTAACGTAAACAATGATAGGAACAGAGCTATAATCATGTTAACAACATTATATAAGGAAAAACTAATATAACTGGAGATCACTGTGTAGCATGCTTTTGATGAAACAACATAGTAGTGTGATGTGTAAATACCAGAGTCCAATTTTACCATGCTATTCACATTTATAAAATCACTGTATCAACCACTTATTCCCTTACGAAAATCATAAATCCAAATAAGATACGTAACGGATATGTGAAGACAGCTGATCAGGCTATCAACACCAGACGACTCTAACTGCCATCCCATTTACCTGTTCCGGAACTCAGAGACTAGCTAGGTCTCTGACCTGCTGGACTAATCGGTTATATAGTACGCGCAACCGAATTAACCTCTTACGCCACCTTAATAGGCCTACTATGGCCCTATGTATCCCATATATGATCGTTTTATCCAGTTTCCAAAACACTTGTACCTATCTCCTTTTCAAAATCATTCATTTTACCAGCACACATATAAAATCCAGTTCGCAAATCATTTCATTCGAGATAGGTACCTTTCGAAGTTACTTTTCCCCAAAATAATTTGAAAATAATGTTTTATAACTACGGGGGATACGTAACTTAAACGAATCTGTTCCATTACGAGAATAAAACATTTAGCTATTCATCTATACTAAACCATAAAATAATGGTCAGGGGTACTTGCCTTGCAACGCTTTACAAACCCTAAGTAGTTTTCATGCTGACATCGGTCCTGGTGAAACTCGACTGGGATCTACAAATACAGAGGACCCTAATCAGTTATACTGACATGCTTGATATCCTCAAATCCTAATAACCCAATCCGATAACCCGACTCGTATAGCTATTATACATATAATCACGTAATCCGAACACAAATAGGGGTAACACGAATAGCACGTTTTAAAATAAAATTTTAGAAAATTTTGGCAACAACTCCTTTGTTTATAACCCTACCCGTCGATTACGATCGACGTCAACAATCACAACAACAATTCACAATCACGTCACCATATCAATTCCACAATCTTATAACTATTTCCGTACAATTCCCAAAATATAATTTGTTTATAAAATTTAGGAATCAGAACAATGTCATCACCGTCCACCGTCCGCTCATAACGAGTCATCGCGGTACGGCGGCAAAATTTTCGGAGCACTCGATTCCTCGAATTCCAACAAGAAAATTTCACCGATACAAAATTAATTTATTCCGCACGATTTATTTATTTCATGAAATTACTCAAGAAAATTCGCTGCATAAAATAAATAATAATATTAAAAAAATCAAGTCGAGCCACACGCGTCACACGCAGCAACAGGAACAAAAAACAGGGCAGCCGAACAATAATCTGAAAAACAGGCAGCAAACGGCGGCAAAAACGCCGGCCGCCACACACACAAACACAGGTAAGCACACACAACACCAAATCTACATACATATATGTATATATATCAATTACTAGTAACAGAACCAAGCCAAACTGGAAAATCAGGTGGCGGCTCACCGGAAAATCGAGAACAGCGGCGACTGGAAGCAAGAAAACGAAGAAAACCGAGGAAAGAAGGAGAGAAACGAGAGAGAAGGGTGTAACCAGAGAGATAGACAAGGCTGTGATGCTCTGTGTATGTTTGTGAGTTAGCAACAGTTAACACGTGTCCTGAAACATTGGATACGTTTTAACTTCTTATTATAAGTTGTTAACACGTATCCCTGATTACCCGGGGACCGAAATTTTATCCCGAATTCTTATTTTAATGGAACAAGATACAATTTAGACATATCGAAATAAATCCAAACTAGTCTTAAAATATCTAAAATATCCCGAAGTACTTAAAGACGTAATTCTCGAAATTTCAAAACAATTTTTTTAAGATGCACATTATACCCACTTTTTAACAATTAAACGAAACAACGCGCGGGTGAAATTAATCCCGAAAATTTCCAAAATAATTTTAAAATTCTCAAAATATTATAAACTTAATAAAATATAATTTTTATGATTTTTTTGAAGATTCTTGAATTAAATATAGATTTTACCAATAAACATAATCAGAAAATCATTTAAGAATAAATAATTAGTGAGATATTGATTTCTCAATTTTATAAAGTCCTAAAAATAATTATTGAAATTATAAAATTATAAAACCAATTTTAGAAACAATCCACATATTTATGGAATTAAAACTGCAATAAAATCACTTTTACAAGCGAAATTAAATCGTATAACTCACTAATAAATCGCCCAATTCAATCCTCATATCAACATATCACAAATAAATAAATAACAATCAATAATTGCTGCCAAAAATCAATACACACATTTTATTTATTTATTTATACCTTTATTACATTTTTTAAATATTAAAAATAAAAAAAATACACGAGTCGTTATATCATTTCCCCTTAAAAAGATTCTGTCCCCAGAATCTGACTCAGCTAAACAAATGAGGATATTTATCAAGCATGTCTAATTCCCAAGTAGACTCTTCTATTCGAGGATTTTTCCACAAGACTTTCACTATGGGGATCGATTTATTCCTAAGGACTCGCTCTTTACGGTCTAGGATTTGGATCGGTTGTTCCACATAGGACAAATCTGGCTGTAGCTCAATCGGTTCATATTATATGACTTGATTCGAATCAGGGACATAGGGTTTTAATATAGATACGTGGAACACATTATGGATGTGATGCCACTGCGGTGGTAACGCTATCTCATAGGCAACCTTTCCCACTTTCTTCAGAATCTCAAATGGTCCTATAAATCTAGGATTAAGTTTTCCTTTCTAGCCAAATCACACTAACCCTTTCCAAGGTGATACCTTTAGTAACACCAGAGCTCCTATCTCGAAGTTCATATATTTCCTATGTAAATTTGCATTCTTTCTCTGTCTATCTTGGGCTGCTTCCAACCTTTTCCGAATCAATACTATTGCGTCTCTGTTTTACTGAACCAACTCGGGACCTAACACTTTCTTCTCTCATACTTCATCTCAATACAACGGTGATCTACACTTATGTCCATACAAAGCTTCATAAGGCGATATCCCGATACTGGCATGGTAACTGTTATTATACTAGAACTCAATCAAAGGTAGGTGTTCATCCCAATTACCCTTAAAATCCAAAACACAGGCTCTCAATATATCCTCTATGGTCTGAATCGTTCTTTCACTTTGGCCGTCTGTCTGAGGATGATAAGTGGTGCTCATATTCAACTTTGTTCTTAGGAACTCTTGGAATTTAGTCCAAAACCTGGAATTGAATCTCGGGTCTCGATCCAACACTATAGACACAGGCACTCCATGTTTGGTAACAAACTTAACTAACTTTTCCAACGAATACCTTTCATTGATCGGAAGAAAATGCGCTAACTTGGTCAATCTATCAATGATTACACAAATAGCACCGTGACTTGCTCTCGTCCTTGGCAATCCTACTACAAAATCCATAACAATCTCTTCCCACTTCCATTGGGGAATTTCCAAAGGTTGTAATAATCCACTTGGTCGTTGATGCTCCGCTTTCACTATTTGACATACGTGACACTTACTAACCTAATTGGCAATATCTTTCTTCATTCCTGGCCACCAAAAGTTTCTCTTCAAGTCTTGGTACATCTTAGTACTACCAGGGTGGATAGAAAACATGGAGTTATGCGCTTCATGTAGTACTTTATTCTTCAATTCCGTTACATTTATAATCCAAACTCTGGATAAAAATCTATACAAACCTATCCTTGTGAGTACACAACTCTTCTCCCGTTAAAGTATCCAACTCTTGTTCCATAACTCCTTATTGACACCTTCTGTTCTTTTCCATTAATGCCGGTTGGAAAGTAACTTCATATAGCTTCTCCTGACTCCCACTTGGTACTCGAACCTCAATCTCCATCCTTTCTAAGTCTCGTGCTAGTTCGTCTGCAATCCGAACCATATTTAACTTTTCTTTTCTGCTTAAGGCATCCGCCACCACATTGGCTTTACCGGGGTGATAATTAATTGAACAATTGTAGTCCTTAATCAATTCCAACCACCTTCTCTGTCTCATGTTCAAATCCTTCTGCGTGAATATGTACTTCAGGCTCTTATGATCTGTATAAATATCGCATTTCTCTCCATACAAGTAATGACGCCATAACTTCAGAGCAAACACTATAGCCGCCAACTCAAGGTCATGAACTGGATATTTCTGCTCGTGAGGCTTTAGTTGTCTAGAGGCATAGGCGATAACTTTGTCATGTTGCATTAATACAAAACCCAATCCTTTCAAAGAAGCGTCGCTATAAATCACAAAGTTCCCCGTCTCAGCTGTCAATGCTAATACTGGAGCTATCACTAAGCTCCTTTTCAATTCCTGGAAACTTTCCTCACACTTTTCCGTCCAAATGAACTTCTCATTTTTCCTGGTCAACTTGGTTAACGGGGATGCAATCTTCGAGAAATCTTTCACAAATCTGCGATAATATCCAGCTAATACAAGAAAACTTCTTATTTCTGTTGGAATCTTCGGTTGCTCCCACCTGGACACGGCTTCAATCTTTGCTGGGTCTACTTTGATACCTTCTTTACTCACCACATGTCCAAGAAACTGTACCCCTGTCAGCCAAAACTCACACTTGGAGAACTTTGCAAATAATTGCTTTTCTCTCAACTTCTGAAGGGCAATCCGCAGATGTGTTGCGTGATATTCTGGAGTCTTTGAATATATGAGGATGTCATCAATAAATACAATAACAAACTTATTCAAGTACTCCTTATACACCCTATTCATTAGATCCATAAAAGCCGCTGGCGCATTTGTCAATCCAAATGACATCACTAAAAACTCATAATGGTCATACCTTGTTCTGAATGCAGTCTTGGGGATATCTTCGGGATTTATCTTCAATTAGTGGTAGCCAGATCTTAAGTCAATCTTTGAGAAATAACATGCCCCCTTAAGCTGATCAAACAAATCGTCGATGCATGGTAAAGGATACTTGTTCTTTATTTTCAACTTGTTCAGCTCTCTGTAGTCAATGCACAATCTCATACTTCCATCCTTCTTCTTCACAAATAGCACCGAAGCACCCCACGGAGAAACACTGGGTCGAATGACTCCCTTATCCAATAGTTCCTGAAGTTGCTTAGCCAATTCTTTCATTTCCATTGGGGCCATCCTGTATGGAGCTTTGGAAACTGGTTCAACTCCAGGTATCAAATCAATAGAGAACTCTATCTCCCAATCAGGTGGTAATCCTGGTAACTCTTCTGGTAAAACGTTAGAGAATTCTCTCACTATGGGAATCTCATCCAAAGTAGGGGTCTCTTTCGTCGTATCCACCACATGAGTCAAATACGCCTCACATCCTTGCCGTGACAATCTCTTTGCTTGCATTACTGAAAGGAACTTTTTATCTTGCTTCTGTCCTTGATAGCTGATTCTTTTATTATCTGGGGTGTACATAATAACTCTTTTTTTCTTACAGTCAATATTCACCTTATATAGAGACAACCAATCCATGCCTAGAATAACATCAAAGTCTCCCAACTCGAAAGGTATTAGGTCAACATGGAACATATATCCTAAAATCTCTAAGGAGCATTTCGGAAAAAATTGACTTACAGGCATTTTATCTTTATTAGCCACTTCTATGGTCAAAGGTTCCTCTAAGTCTTCCAACATTAATTGCATTTTATTGACACAATTCACAGATATAAAAGATTTAGACGCTCCTGAATCAAACAAAACGTTAATAGGTACGGAATTAAGAGAAAGCGTACCTGCAACCACATCGGAATCATGAACTGGAGATTTCTCGGTCATCATTAAGGTCCTAGCTCTAGCAGTACTGGTTGCTGGTCCTTGGGACACGCTCCTTCCAACATTACCTTGGGTCACCGACTTGCAATTCCTAGCTATATGTCCCACTTTGCCGTAACTAAAACAAGTTACTCCTTGAGTCTCAGACTTACACTCCGTGAAATAATGACCCTTCTGGCCACACTTAAAACAGTTGATATTTTCTCGGCACTGACCATTGTGCTCCCTCCCACATGTCTTACAATCAACCACTGGCTTACTAATCCTTGTCGGGGTAGAGTTAACTGAAGTAGTACTGGGTCTAGCATGGGGGAAATTCTGCCTCTTGAACTTCTTATTCTTATTCTTTCCAAACCAACGCTGAAACTTCCGACTTGCTATTCCTGATTCTGACCTAGCAGGTCCACTTTCCAACTTCCTTTTCTTCTCATCCTGCTCCTTGGCAGCCAACCTCTGATCACTTTCTATCACTAAGGCAGCCTGGACTACCGAAGTATATGTTTTGAGTTGTAAGGCTACAACTCCACTCCTTATTTCTGGCTTTAACCCTTGTTGAAACCGCTTCGCTCATTGAGCTTCCAAACTCACATATTCCGGTGCTATACGGGCCAACTCCGTAAACTTCGCTTCATATTCCGTAACACTCCTATCTCCTTGTTTCAATTCCAAAAATTCCATTTCCATCTGACTCTAGAGACAGTCCGGGAAATATTTCTCCAAAAACAACTCTGTGAATCTGGCCCATGGGACAGGACCTTCTCCTTCTAGGGCTCGCGTAGATTCCCACCAATAATTCGAATCATTCTTCAGAAAATAACTAGCATAATCCGTCTTTAAATACTCACTCACCTTGGTGAGCGCAAACGCCTTTTCCATCTCCTTTAACCATATCCTGGCAGCAACGGGATCTACCTCTCCTTTAAACTTTGGGGTTTCACTGCCTGGAAAGACTTAAAACTAACACTATTATTCTGAATTTATGATTGCTAAATTATGATATTAGTAGAATGTTTATGGAACAGATCACAATATGAGTATTGTTATGAGGTTGTAGACATTTAAATGAAATATGCTGATTTTTGGATATAATCATGTATATAATTGTTTATTATATATCTGTGTGCCTTCCCTCTTTAGGGTTATCAGATATAAAAAATGATCCCCGCGAATCTGGTATCAGAGCTAGAAAATAGGCCGGAAAAAATGAACAGTAAATTACTGTAGCAAAATTTCGGAATGAATAGTAACCGATGAATAGTAAAAAATGAATAGTAATTATGAATAGTAAAAATTAAAAATTAAATGAGACCTCCAGCAAAATTACTAAAAAATAAGAATAAAAGTTATAAATCTAAAATAATAGCAAATCTATTAATTTATTTTATAGTAGAGAATAAAGAAACAAAACAAATGTGTAAGAAAAATCTATATAGACAATTAATATATTTATATAAATAAAATAAATATTATATGGAAGACTATAAGTTAGAAAGTATTAAACTAATAGCAGATAAAAACTTTACTTTTAATAAAGATATAAATCAACATATTGAAAGTTGTAAAATAAGTATGCAAATAATAAATGAAAAATTAGATATTATAGCTAGGTTACGAACAATGTTGGAAGAGAGAGATGAAAAAATTAGAAGACTGGAAGAAGAAAAACTTTTAATAAAATGAGAAAAATTTATTAAAGAAACTAATTTAGAAATTCAAATAAAAGAATTAAAAGAAGTATTAACTGAACAATATAAATTAATAGATGATTTAAGGCAAAAAATTTAAAAAATGAATTGGATAGATCCAAATGCAATAACTAGAAATAATAGAAAAATAAAAGAATTAATAAAAAATCAAGAAAAACTAGAAATAGAACTAGATAAATTGCAAGAAAGAAAAAATGAAATTGAATGGACAAGAGAAAATACGGATGAAATAATAAGATGTTATCAACAACTTGGAAATATAATAATAACATTTAGAAATAATAAACTAAGAATTCAAGGACTTAAAAGAATAATTTTATCGAGTAATATAACTGGATAATAATACAGTTTGAAAAAATGTCATTAGAGAAATCAAGTGAAACACAAGATGTATATTATCAAATGGATGAATACGAAGAAGGAACATCACAAACTCTAAGTTTTAAACCAGATATATATAATCAAATCCAAAGTGAAACAGAAGAACTAACAATAAAAAAGATATTCAAAACATCATATTTTGAAAGAAATAAAGAGGTTAGATATATAGCTCAAAAACATGAAAATATAATAGACATAGATACAATAAATGGAAAAGCAAAAATAAATTTAATAACAGATGGTTTGATAAAAAAAGAACTATCTAAATTAAAACAAAAAGAAGCAAATAAACTAAAAAATATTTATTTTGGAGCAATAGAATTTACAATAAAAGCATATTTTCAGAAAAATATTGATACTCCCATACAAATATATGTACTAGACGATAGAATAATAGGAAATATACAAGATTCATTAATAGCAGTAGTAAAAGGAAACTTAATATATCAGAAATTAAAATTTATAATACAACCTGATTTCAGCATATCATTAAGAGATGAAAATAAAGAAAGATCTTTAACATTATATTATAAATTAGATGGAATAAAAATGCAAAAGGGAAGTAAAGTAATTAGTATAGAAACTAAAATAGTATATGCTATGACTGGAAACCATCATGTAAAGAAACAAACGGAATTAGGAATAATAGTACCAAAATTATATAATGATATATTAGAAAAAATTGAACATAAAGAAGAATCTCAAATAACAATCCCAGAAGAATTTACAATAGACTTTAGTAATAGACAAATAATTCCAACACAAAGAATTAAACCAATATTAGAAGGATCTAGATTAAGTTTTAGAAGAGAACACAACCCTATAAATTTAGTTAGATCAATGAGTATGACCAGTAGAAAATTAGATTTAATAAAATTACCGTGTTACGAATCAGATAAATTAAGAATAAAAACAATAATATTTAATGGAATATTTGCCAAAGAAGTTATAACAGAAATAAATACCGGAGCAACAAAAAGTCAAATACATATAACTGAAGTTGACTCAAACAAATGTGAGGAAATAGAACCTCAAATAATAACTGAACCAAATAGCTCGAGAGAAACAATAATAACAAAAAGTATAAAATTAAGATTAAAAATTTTAGACTTAGAATATAATATAAGCCTAGAAGTAATAGAAAATGACGTTAGTTATCAACTATTATTAGGAATGGATTTCTTAAATGAAATAAAATATAATATAACCAATGAAGGAATACAAATAAATGATCAGAATAAATTAAGATTTATAGACAGAATATGAACCCTGAAAAGGAAATAAATGAAAAGAAAGATGAGATAGAAACTATTAATAGGATAATAAAAGAAACATTAATTATGTCTCAAGAAAAAGAACTACAATACTTAAAAGAAAAAGAAAAACTAGAGGAAGAAGTAAAAGAATTAGAGAAAATAAAAGGTAAGAAAAGAAAAATATGGATAATTAAAGGAGAATGGAGAAAACGAGTCTATAAATATGAATAATACTGAAAACCAAATAAAAGATATTTGGAACAAAATATTTATAAAGAAAAGTTTAAACGCTATATTAAAAAAGATGGAAGAAAATCAAGAAATTAGTAGAAAGATAATTAAGGAAGAAATAACAGCGTTATGGAATATATCAGAAATCCCAATCTTTAAACAAATATTAGATAAGTTAACCATTATACAAAATAGTTTAGAACAAAATAAAGAAAAGAAAATAATTAAAGATGAAACAGAAGAACCAGAACTAGTACCTATAACAGTAATAGGAAGAACTAAAGAACCTATATTAATGGATATAAGCAAATCAAAACCGAAAATAACTATAGGCGTTAAAAGAACAATAAATGGTTTAGCAGAGCTTCATAAATCAGGAAAATTTTAGGAAAATGTCTATAACAGAACATAGTGCTATAACATTTCTTAAAAAACATGGAAAAGAGTTACTGGAAAAAGAAAGACAAAAATATGAACCTATAAAACAACAAATAAGAGAAGATGAACTAAAAGAATTAAGAAAAGAAAATGCTAAATTAAAAACTAAAACTAATATAGAATGGTTAAATAAATATAAATTTTATAAAAAAAAATATAAAACCCAAAAGAAAGAATTAAAAGAAACAAAGTTAGAAGTAATAAGTGTATTAAAAGAAATAGATAATTTAAAAAATGAGATTAATCAATTAAAAATAGAATTAAAAGGAAAGGAAATTATTAAGTCTGGCGATAGTAATCCAGAAACGAACAAAGAACAAGATGAGAGCAGTAATACAAGTACATCAGATAGTAATCTAGGAGAAGAAGGATTAAATTACTTAGAGGAATCAGATAATGAGGAAAAGGAAATAGTAATAAAAGAAAATAAAGAAATATTAGAAGCCCTCGGAAAAACCGTAAATGCAATAATAACAAATGAAGAGAAAAGCGATGAAAGTGATATAGAAGAAAGAGAAACTTCACATAAACAAACAAATTATGAAACCGAATCAGATAATATAATGGATAATGATGCATACCCAGAAGAAGAAATAGAAGATCATATAATAACTAATTATAATATTAAAATGCCAGGAAATATACCTATAGGACAACAAAATGAAGTACAAGATTTCATAGGATCAATACACCAAGGAATAAATATAAATGGATATTTTCTAGATTTAGATAATGTCTACGACGATCAAGAAATAAGTAGAAGAATAAAAGACTGGAATTTAGGGATGTATATAGCCTTAATGAATTCAAAAAATATTGAAGATCTGGATTATGTTTTTGAACTAATATCAAAAACAATTATAGGAAAAGCAGCATTTTGGTTAGAAAATATTATTTATGAATTAAAGGAACAAGTAAGAACGTATGCTAGAAGCTGGAAAGATACGTTAAACGCATTTGATATATTATTAAAAAGAGAATTTCTAGGAGAAAGATGGTTTGTAGCCCAAGAAAATATAACAGTAGAAAGAAAATTAGAAATAACAATGTATCTAAATAATATGAAATGTTGTAGGATTAGTAAATTACCAGAATATACTATAAGTTTTACTAAATTCTTTTATGAAGCTAAGTTTTTACCTAATGAAAGCTTAGTATATCAACAACTGTATTATGATCATCTACCTTCACCTTATAATACTGAAATAACTAAAGAATATAATAATCTAGAACCTAAAGAAAATACATTAGGAGAAAGAATTAGATTATTAAGAGCATATTTAACTCGAAAATGTGAAGAATATAGAATTCAACAGAAAATTAAAAAGGATAAAAAACAAGGATTAAGAGAAATCTGTAATTTTACGGAGAAAAAATTAATATTTGGATGTGATAATTAAGATTATAAAACTAGAAAGAAGTATAGGAAATATAGGAAACTAGATTATAATAATCAAAATGAATATTATAGAAAACAAAATAAAACCTATAGACCTTATAAACCATTTAATCGAAGATTTAAAAGAAGAAAATTTAAAAAATATAGAAATACTCCTGAAAATAGAAAGAGATTTAGATATAAGAGAAAGTTTAGAAAAAGAAATAAAACAAAAATAGCAGATTGTAAATGTTGGAATTGTAATGAAAAGGGACATTATGCAAATAAGTGTCCTAAATTACAGCAAAAATGAGTAAAATACATAGATACCACCGAATTAATAATGAAACTAGAATACATAAGAGAAGATAATAATAACTGGTATGATGAAGAAGTATTCTATATAAGTGAAACAGAACCAGAAGAAATAAATTATATAAATGAAAATGATAGTAATAATGAAAGTTTAACTACTGAATAGAATAAAATGGTAGCTATATATATTGAAGCACAGGTAGAATATAAACCTACGAAATATATAAAACAAAAGATATTTATAGATAGTGGAGCAGATATTTGTTTAGCTAAAGAAGAAGTATTTACTCAACACAAATGGAAGCATACAAAAAATAGAATATTAGTAACAGGATTCAATAACCATAAAAAAGAGATAGATATAATAGCAGAAAATGTAAGATTTATATTAGGAAAAATAAGATTTAGGTTACCTATAATATACCAAGAAAATAATATGAAACAACAAATGTTACTAGGAAATAACTTTTTAGATTCTTTTAAAACTCAAATAATAAAACAAGATAGGATAAGTTTGTTAACACCTTGCGAAAAATGGATAGTATTAAAAAGAATAATACCTGTAAAATCAATAGAAATAAGTAATATTAAAGCAGAAAGAAAAATAAATTTAGAACTATTAAAACAAAAATATTTAAAGGCCTTAAAAATAAATTTTGGAGAACATCCAATGAAGTTATGGGAAAAAGAAAAAATATATGCTGAAATAAAACTAATAAACCCTAATGATATAATTAGAAACAGACCAATAAGATATAGTCCAATAGATCAAAAGGAGTTAGGAGTTCAAATAAAAGAATTATTAGACTTAGGACTAATACAAGAAAGTAAAAGTCCGCATAGTAGCCCAGCGTTTTTAGTAAGAAATCATAATGAAGTAAAAAGAGGAAAAGCTAGAATGGTAATAGACTATCGAGAACTAAATAAAAAGACTATATTTGATGGATATTTTTTACCATATAAAAGAAATTTAATCAACCAAACAAGTAATAAAAAATGGTTTAGTAAATTTGATTGTAAAAGTGGATACTGGCAAATAAAATTAACTAAGGAATCTAGATGTTTAACAGCATTTAGCGTTCCACAAGGACATTATGAATGGATAGTACTACCATTTGGATTAAGAACAGCTCCACAAATATTCCAAAGAAGAATGGATAAAATATTTAGAGAAATGAATGATTTTATTCTAGTATATATAGATGATATATTAATATTTAGTGATAATTTAACAGATCATTCAAAACATCTAGATATATTTATTCAGACTATTAGAGAACATGGAATATTATTATCAGAAAAGAAATCAGAAATATTTAAACACAAAATAGAATATTTAGGATATATTATAGATTCTGAAGGAATTCAATTACAAGAACATATATCAACAAAAATAAAGAATTTTAAAGAAATTTTAGAAAATAAAAAAGAAGTACAACAATTCTTAGGAATAGTAAATTACGCTTCAGATTATATAAAAGATTTACCAAAATTAAGAAAACCACTACAAGATTTAATAAAGAAAAATAAAACTTTTGAGTGGAAGGAAGATCATACAAATGCAATAAGAGCATTAAAAACAAAGGTAGAAAATTTACCTAAACTACGATTACCCAAAGATAGTGATCAGTTAGAACTATTTACAGATGCTAGTGATATAGGATGGGGAGCAGTATTAGTAGCTTTTGAAAAAGATGATATTGATAAAGAAAACCCTTTAATATGTGGATATGCAGCTGGAACATGGAAACCCAATGAAAAGAATTATCATATTAATGAAAAGGAACTATTAGCTGTAAAATTAGGGATTAAAAGATTTCATTATCATTTACTACCTGTAAAATTTGTTGTAAGAACAGATAATACTCAAGTAAGATCATTTATATTCAATAAAATTGACCCTTTACCAGAATTAAATAAAAGAAGAAATTGGCAAGCATTTTTTAGTTATTATGATTTTATTGTAAAAAACATATCAGGTACTAAAAATATTCTTGCAGACTATCTTAGCAGGGAAAATGGAAAGTATTAGCAGTATTATGATACAGGTGGGAGAAGTAATTCAGAAAATAAAGGAAAAGAATGACCGGATAAACTTTATTAACGAGGAAATCAGCCAACTCACTATTACTTTAGAAGGAAAACTCAGAATATTAAACAACCTACAAAAAACCCCAGAAACCTTTGTATCAAGATTAGCCAATACTCCTACTATCAAAACAATAACCATACCAGAAAATACTATCAACACCATTACCCTAAAAGATCGTGTAACCTTTACCAAAGAATATACCGAGTCCTTTGAAAAAATACAAAAGTACTATGATTATAAAACCAATACTACAATCCTGAGAAATGGGAAATTTGGAAAATACCCAAGGTATATCTGTAGGGAAAACGCAGATTCAACTGTAGTAAAAAACCTATTACTCTTAGGATTTATTGACAAAATAATGGTAGATGAAACCTTATCAAGTATAACACAACTACCATCAACTATAACACAAAGCCTTCAATCTTACATGAATTCATACGGACCAGGAGGAATTTATGGTATACAGGTTTTTGATGCCTGTACTGACTTAACAGGAAAACCCATATTACTCTGTCAAATATTTAAGTATGGCAGGAATACTACTATAGAAGGTGAAAATACTAGCCTAAAGACGGACATGGCATGTACAATAGAGCAATTTGGCGACTGGTTGTGTAACAAGAGAGCAATCGGCATAGCAACATTGAAGTCTAAACTTGAAGATATGATACGAGGAGGAAAGGCATGTGTCATTGGCACAAGTAAAGGTGGATTAGCAGAAGAAATACTAACTATTTATTATAATAATGATATAATTAGCAGGGATACTACAGCTTTGAACGAAATGCATGCAAGATTATCAGATTTAAAGCACAATCATGCTCAGAAGACAAAGGAAATTTATCAGAATTTATTATCAGGCCAAAGACGGAGACCAGTGGCAACTCTAAAGAATATAGCAACAAAAGAAGAAGGATGTTCTGATCCCTTTGCATAAATATTTGTTAGGCCCTGAAAGGGTGACCTAACCATATAATACAATGTAATACTATTTGATGAAAGTTAGGCCCAATAGAATTTGGTGACCTAACAATGTAATAATAACGATGAATTGATAGGCCCAATGAGAATTGGTGACCTATGGATATTACAAATGATATTTCGGCCCAATGAGAATTGGTGACTGAAAGCATATTACAAATGATATTTCGGCCCAATGAGAATTGGTGACCGAAAGCATATTACAAATGACACTACGGCCCAAATTATATTGGTGACTGTAAAAAAAAAAAAAAAAAATCAATAATTTTCAGGAAAAAGAAAAAGACAGCAGCAACAAAGAAGAAAGGTTCTTAGAAGAAAAAGACAGCAGCAGAAAAGACAAGGACATTTACCAGAAATTTTATCTCTAAAGTCAAAAAGAAGGTGGAATGGCAGACAAATTACAGAAAGTGGATTCAGCATTTGAAAAAGAGGAAAGAAAAAGAACGGAGGAAATTAAAAGGGAATCTTAGAAATAGAAATTAGTAGAATCAATAGAGATTGGAAAACTCTATAAAAGCCATCTTGTAAATCATTAAGAGATATAAAAAATTTTCATCAATGAAAACAGCTGTTTATAAATTTTCTATGAGTAGCTAAACCTTTCTCTCGACAATCTCTATACAAGAAAATATTGTGAGATCGAAGTAAATATTATACTATGTCTATGTTTAGTAATTGTTAAGACAGATATAATATTTTATTAAGTATTTTAGAGGATATCCCAGGCGATCCCAAGGTCAGGCTATATCCCAAAGCAAGGAAGCGAGAAGGGAAGGAGAGCCAAGACAGGTTGACAGCCATAGGTGATCTAGGATACTTATAAGGTATTATTCTGAATTTATGATTGCTAAATTATGATATTAGTAGAATGTTTATGGAACAGATCACAATATGAGTATTGTTATGAGGTTGTAGACATTTAAATGAAATATGCTGATTTTTGGATATAATCATGTATATAATTGTTTATTATATATCTGTGTGCCTTCCCTCTTTAGGGTTATCAGATATAAAAAACGATCCCCGCGAATCTGGGAAAGACTTAAAACTAACACCTTGATTTGTCCCCCTCATCTCATGCTGCTGCTGGATTTGGAGTTGCTGCTATTGGATTTGCTGTTGTTGTTGATGTATGAGCAGTTGCTGCTGTTGTTGTTGCTGCTGCTGGAATTGTTGTTGTTGTTGGGCCAGCTGTGTAGACTACTGACGCAACAAGTTCATCAATTCACTCATGGAAGGATCCCTAGCAGATCCGTTATTGGGTTGAGAGTTACTCTTTAGTGGCATCTCTTGAAACATAACAGTCATATATAAGAAAATGGATTGCTCCAAGCAGTTTGATATTTATGCATCAGGAGAGCGTTGCCACTTAGACAATATCCTCATCCCCAGTTTAATTGGATCCATCCTGAGTGACTGATCATAATCTAAAAATGCCAGCAACAGAAGCAACAATAATAGTAACAACAATAATAGCAACGCACAAATATATATAAAAGTGCACAATGAAATAAAGCAGCTACAATACAATAACCAACAGGAATCCAACTAGTACAACTGAAATCCAACTGAAAAGAAACCATCAAAATACACATCAAAACTGGCTGTCATAGCAGCCTCCGCCTACTACAAACTACCACAACATAATATACATATACAAGGAAAACAACTACAGAACTCCTAGAAAACAACTACAGAACTCCTAGAAACCAACTCCGAGCTCTGTATCTCTCTACTGCAATCCTAGTCTAACCACTACCACTGCCACTGATGGAACCTAGCTCAAACACTAACCAGTTCACAAGGTCCTGATACTGCACAGCCCTGAACTCTGAGCTAATGAAACGGTCAATGGATCTAGCCCTCTGGGTCAATGATCGCACATGGGCCTGTACCTCAGGGGAAGGGGCAGGGATGCCCTGGAAAGGTGCAACAGGTATCTGATCGAGCTGGGCAGCCAAACCCGGACTCTGCTCTCTGATAAAAGAGGTATTCACCGCTCGGTGAACATGGTAAGGATCGGTGAAGAAGTACCACTGGGGTCCATAGAAGGTACTGGAGGTCTCAAAGAGGAGGAACTGGGACCACAGATGGGAGGAAAATCCCTAACGACAGACACAGACCTACGTACCCAACGGGGACGAGTACCAGGTCCAGGGATATCTCTCGGCACAAAGGAAGGAACTGGTAGAGGAGGCATAGGGGTCTCCTCAGCAACAACATCCAGAGTCCTCTTAGAATCTGAGTTATCCGGGTCAGAGGGATTCTCCCGAGATGGAGAACTCGAAATCACAATAGGCCACTTCCAATATAATAAATATACAGGAAAGACACAACCAGGTCAAGGCAATTCTATCAAAACATTTAATAGATGCCATGGTAAAGCCGTCGGAACCTTCGACTGACTCTAAAGGTTTGCTCATCTATATGAGTTGCTGACTCACACCTTAAGACTCACTTTAACACCTATTCGACACAATCTCTAACCTGGATCGGGGACTTGAACCTGTAACTCTGATACCAACTGTGACGGCCTCAACCCCGGGGTCAGGAGTTGACGTCACCAACACAATTACCAGAAATATAAACAATAAAATTATTATTAATATATGCTAACTTGACCCCAAACCAAGATCCGATCCAGGTTCAAGTATGATTCAGGTTCACAATATTACAAACCATTTATTTAACATCTAACACATTCTAACTTTATTCAGCAACTCATCAGACCACATGTGGCCTGAAAACACTACCTCTGAGGAGCCGGGTCCTGAAGGGGCGGGAACACGGGTCTGTCTGACTGGTCTTGTAGGCATCTGCGGCATGTATACATAACAGGTAACAAGGGTGAGCATAATCGCTCAGCAGCACCAACATATGAATAACAGGATAAAAACAGTAACGTAAACAATGATAGGAACAGAGCTATAATCATGTTAACAACATTATATAAGGAAAAAGTGAGATAACTGGAGATCGCTGTCTAGCATGCTTTTGATAAAACAATGTAGTAGTGTGTTGTGTAAGTACCAGAGTCCAATTTTAACATGCTATTCACATTTATAAATCACTGTATCAACCACTTATTCCCTACTCTGGCCCCTATGTATCCCATATCTGATCGTTTTATCCAGTTTCCAAAACACTTGTACCTATCTCATTTTCAAAATCATTCATTTTACCAGCACACATATAAAATCCAGTTCGCTAATCATTTCATTCGAGATAGGTACCTTTCGAAGTTACTTTTCCCCAAAACAATTTGAAAACTGTGTTTTATAACTACGGGGGATACGTAACTTAAACGTTTCTGTTCCATTACGAGAATAAAATATTTAGCTATTCATATATACTGAACCATAAAAGAATGGTCAGGGGTACTTGCCTTGCAACGCTTTACAAACCCTAAGTAGCTTTCATGCTAACTTCGATCCTGGTGAAACTCGACTGGGATCTATAAATACAGAGTACCTTAATCAGTTATACTGACATGCTTGATATCCTCAAATCCTAATAACCCAATCTGATAACCTGACTCGTATAGCTATTATACACATAATCACGTAATCACGTAATCCGAACACAAATAGGGGTAACACGTATAGCACGTTTTAAAATAAATTTTTAGAAAATTTTGGCAGCAACTCTTTTTTTTATAAGCCTACCCGTCGATTACGATCGACGTCAACAATCACAATAATTCACAATCACGTCACAATATCAATTCCACAATCTCATAATTATTACCGTACAATTCCCAAAATACAATTTGTTTATAAAATTTAGGAGTCAGAACAACGTCATCACCGTCCACCGTCCGCTCGTAACGAGTCATCGCGGTACAGCGGAAACATTTTCGGGGCAATCGACTCCTCGAATTCCAACACGAAAATTTCACCGATGCAAAATTAATTTATTCCGCACGATTTATTTATTTCATGAAATTACTCAAAAAAATTCCCTGCAGAAAATAAATAAAATTATTAAAAAAATCAAGTCGAGCCACACGCGCCACACGCGCAGCAACAGGAACAATAAACAGGGCAGCCGAACAATAATCGGAAAAACAGGGCAGCAAACAGGGCCAAAAATGCCGGCCGCCACACACACAAACACAGGTAAGCACACACAGCACCACATCTATACACATATATGTATGTATATATATATATATCAATTACTAGTAACAGAACCAAGCCAAACCGGAAAATCAGGTTGCGGCTCACCGGAAAATCGAGAACAGCGGCGACTGGAAGCAAGAAAAGGAAGAAAACCGAGGAAAGAAGGAGAGAAACGAGAGAGAAGGGCGAAACCAGAGAGAGAGACAAGGTTATGATGCTTTTTGTGTGTTTGTGAGTTAGCAGCAGTTAACACGTGTCCTGAAACATTGGATATGTGTTAACTTTTTATTATAAGTTGTTAACACGTATCCCTGATTACCCGGGGACCGAAATTTTATTTTAACGGAACAAGATACATTTTAGACATATCGAAATAAATCCAAACTAGTATTAAAATATCAAAAATATCCTCAAGTACTTAAAGACATAATTTTCGAAATTTCAAAACAATTTTTTTAAGGTGCACTTAATACCCGCTTTTTAACAATTAAAAAAAACAACGCGCGGGTGAAATTAATCCTGAAAATTTCTAAAATAATTTTAAAATTATCAAAATATTTTAAACTTAATAAAATATAATTTTTGTGATTTTTTGAAGAATTCTTGAATTAAATATGGATTTTATCAATAAACATAATCAGAATATCATTTAAGAATAAATAATTAGTGAGATATTGATTTCTCAATTTTATAAAGTCCTAAAAATAATTATTGAAATTATAAAATTATAAAACCAATTTTAGAAACAATCCAAATATTTATGGAATTAGAACTGTAATAAAATCACTTTTACTAGCGAAATAAAATCGTATAACTCACTAATAAATCGCCCAATTTAATCCTCATAACAACATATCATAAATAAATAAATAACAATCAACAACTGCTGCCAAAAATCAATACACACATTTTTTTTATATCTTTATTACATTTTTTAAATATTAAAAATAAAAAAAAATACACGAGTCGTTATACCGCCGGCCGGCTCATCCCTTCCCAGAACACCACCAAAAAGTGCAGATTCACAGTACTCATTCCCAGGAATCTCATCGTGGCCTTAAATTTTACAAATCACACTCCAATTGGCCGGAAACTTAACGTTTCCGGCGAGCTTCACAACTCTAGCGAGCTCGTTCTGTTTATCCTCTGTTCAAGCCACTAGTACCAATCGATTCATTTTTCAACGATCTACTCATTGGTTTAATCAATTTAAGCTAATATCCCTTGAATAAAAAACGCTTAAAAATCAACTAACATTCAAAGTTCTAAAACCCTAATTTTATTAATCCGAGAATCAAACACAATTTTTTATATGCTATTGAACTCCAAATTTAATATATAATATACCAAAAAGATTAGGAAGGAGTTTTTCGAAGACTTTCAGGTTGTAAAAACGCAAAAACGCTTGAAGTTGGACGATTCCCGGTTTTAAAAATAGTTTTATAATTACTCAGAAAATAATTATTAATCCATAAATGTTTATAAAATCATGTAACAACCTAAAAATTTCCAGAAAAATACCAAATTTATCTATACTTTATTCTGGACAAATAAAAATTAAAATACTCCAATTTTATCACATATAAACATCCAAACATCAATTTTAATTATCAGATAATTCACCAAAATTCACATAAAAATTATATAACAATTATTTATTGATAAAAATAATTACGCGATATTTTCCAGATATTACAATAATGATATGCGAGAACTCACTTGAGCACTCTCCTTGTACACTTTTTTTAGATCCGAAATATCATTTGGGCCTTTGTAGTTCATGTTGATCTCGTTAACATCATCTAAATTTGTTTGAAACACATCATGCACTGATTTCGCCCCTACTTTCACAATTTAGTATGTCTTATACCCTTGATTCTCTCCTCACCTAACAGACTCCACATTTTTTGGAGTGAAAGTAGGATCTAGGTTTCCATCATCTTCTCTGTGTTGTTGGCCCTGTGATTGTGACATCGACTCCGAGTTGTTTCTAGCTTCTCCATTACGAAGCCATTTGGCTCCTATTGGCTTAACTTGCCTTTTAAGTGGAGCTCGCATCCATGCACCATGCGGTTCTGCTATTTCAGCCTCTGTTTTTTTAAACAATTGACTACAGAACCTCTCCTAATGACCGATAATGTAATATCCAGAATATATCGTGTAATTATTTTTGTTAATAGAAAATTATTATATGTGTTCAGTATCTATTCTGTAAATTATTTGTTATGTGTTAAATGTGTTTGGATGTATAAAAATAATACTAATTGAGTATTTTAATTTTCATGTCCAAAATAAAATATAGATAATTGTCATATCTTCCTAATTATTTTTATGTTGATATATGATTTTATAGGAAATATATGGATTTTATAAAATCTTTTTCGGAGTATTTAAAAAACTATTTTATACAATCGGGAACCAACCGATGACATCCGTTGTTACGTTTTTATAACCCAAAACTCTTCTGAAAACTCCTTCCTAACCTAATTGCAATATTCCGAGCATTTTCCATGTTTCGACTTTTTCGATCCGGCGTACAGTTTGTCCTGCGCGGGTCCCGGCGCAACATTTTCCATACATTATTCGTTTCGGTAAATTAATAAAACTCGTATTTTTGATAAACGGGATCTTTTTATTAAACTATCACAATTATCACCTCGTAATATGTGTAACCAGGCACTGAGACCAATACCGCGGTACAAATTGTACAGGTTTGGATAATTATCCCGAAAACCGATACCGTTTAGATCAGTTTTTATAAATAAATGTACCATTTTGTATCTGGAATGATCCAATGGGATACTAATTTTCCGTAATTATAAATAGCCTTTACCGTATTTTATTCCGTATCAAAAATCATTTGCAGACAGTAATTATATAATTTTCCAGAGAAAATACCTATATTCATAAACCTTTCTGAGAATCAAACTACTATTTGGAGGTGTTATTGAAATCTACTCGGGAAGCTCTAGTAACCAAAACGGAGGTTTTGAAGAGTACTATCAGATTATACAAGTTCCAGAACTGCAGAATCAAAGGTTTATTTTCTGGAAATTTATTTATTTTCGAATTATTTTTATTAAAAATATGAATTTTTGTACGGATGATTGTTTGAATGATTTGATGCTTGCATGTTGTAGAGCTTGTTTTCCTGATGATTTTTATATGTCATATGACTGATTTGGAGTTCAATAACATGTTCAAAATTGAGTTTAATCTTCGAATTTTAAAATTAGGGTTTATAACCCGTATGAATGTTTTCAATTGAATTTGGGGCTTTTTGATTTAGGGGTTATTTGTTGTTGTATTATAGTGGGTTGTGTTCCTTATGAAATTTGCAATCGATTGGTATGTAGCTCATTCACAGAGGATTAGTGAATCGAAGGGAGTTGTGTTTTGAAGTTTTCGTCGGTTCACCGGAAACTGGTGATGTTCTTGGACATTTTCCGGCCAGGTCAGGGGTTATTGATGTGATTTGATTGCATGGTTGTGTTCCTGGTGTTGTGTAGATCATATCTGGAGTAGATGGTGGGGTGAGGATGCCGGAATCGTGTTCTCCAGCCATCCCCGAAATTTTCCGGCGATTAAACTACAAAATTGTAGTTTAGTCCCTATACTTTTGAAGATGGTGAAGTTCAGTCCCTGAACTTTCCAGAATTTGCATATTTTGGATTCCTGTTTTAAAATTATTTAAAAATCATATTTTCTATTTATTTTAATTATAAAAATTCGTTTTTAATTTCTGAAAATTCCAAAAATTATTATTTTAATTCAAAAATAAATCTGAATTAATTAGTTAATTAATTTCAGTTAATATTTAATTGATTAATTGGTCAATTAATTCGAAAATTAATTGATTTAATTAATTGATTTTAATTAATTATTTAATTAGATTTAATTATTTAAAAATAACTTAAAAATTCCAAAAAATAGTTTCGAGCTTTAAAATATTATTTTAAATTGTTTTCAAGGCTCGATAATTATTATAAAATTGTTTTGAAGCCAAATTTGGCCAACCGAACCCTGTTTATTATTCTGAAATTGATCCAACGACCCGTTTTAATTCCGAAAAATGTTTTAAAAATCATTTTAAATATCTGAAAGTCTGTTTACGACCCGGGACTTCTTTATAAATGATATATCATTGATTGTTTGACGTGTTTTGTGCTATATGTGACTTGTTGGTTAACTGTCGGTCTATATGTTCGGTGTTTACTTGTTTATAGCGGAACTTTCAATCCGTTAATCGGATTTGGGTGATGATAGATGCTTATGATATGTGAGCAGAAGAGGCAAGGCATAGAATAGGGAAACAGATAGTTGAGGAGTAGACGGTTGTGATTGGAAGTTAGTGCAGTATAGGAAGTTAGTACCAGGCAAGTGTTCTGAACTTTCTCGAGATATATTGTAGTTGATTGATAGTCCTATTTTATATTGCAAGTGCTTTGAAGCACTGAACCCTAAACCCTGATTCCAGTTATTGATCTTGAGCCGTAAACCTTATTCTTTCTAGACCATTGATTGTTGTATACCCGAATATGAACCATAAATATACGATACTACTCCACAAATACATATAAACTAAATACCAAACACTGAATCGAATTACTTACATACTCAAACTATTGTACCTTATGCTTTGAAATACCAAATCCTTGTAACCCTGAAACATTGATTCCTTTGTTATCCAATTCTTTCATCACTTAACAGTCAAGCTTTGAAATTGCCATATTGATCCCTTGTAAAGATTGAAACCATTTTCTTATTAAATATCTAATGTTGCTTATGATTCTGTTTATTGTTTTAAATTGTTTATTCTGTTGTTATGTTAGAATTGGATTGTTTTATAAAATTGTGGACCAGATTCGTGGTAAGACCATATAAATGGTTAAGTTAGGCCAATGTGTGCCTTGGATCCAGTAGTTAGAGCAGTGTTGTGTGCTTTGCTCGGGGTTAGTGCGTGACTGATCAGCAGCCTAACCTTGGTTTTTAAAATAAAAATATAATATCCAATTCTAAATCATAATTCATTGTTCACTTGATGATCATTATTCTCAGTCTTGTCATTGAGACTTGCTGAGCTAGTTAGCTCATTTGTGCGATATTGTTTATGTTCTTTTCCAAAAATTATTATTTTAATTCAAAAATAAATCTGAATTAATTAGTTAATTAATTTCAGTTAATATTTAATTGATTAATTGGTCAATTAATTCGAAAATTAATTGATTAATTGATTTAATTAATTATTTAATTTGATTTAATTATTTAAAAATAACTTAAAAATTCCGAAAAATAGTTTCGAGCTTTAAAATATTATTTTCAATTGTTTTCAAGGCTCGATAATTATTATAAAATTGTTTTGAAGCCAAATTTGGCCAACCGAACCCTGTTTATTATTCTGAAATTGATCCAACGACCCGTTTTAATTCCGAAAAATGTTTTAAAAATCATTTTAAATATCTGAAAGCCTGTTTACGACCCGAGACTTCTTTATAAATGATATATCATTGATTGTTTGACGTGTTATGTGCTATATGTGACTTGTTGGTTAACTGTCGGTCTATATGTTCGGTGTTTACTTGTTTATAGCGGAACTTTCAATCCGTTAATCGGATTTGAGTATTGATAGATGCTTATGATATGTGAGCAGAAGAGGCAAGGCATAGAATAGGGAAACAGATAGTTGAGGAGTAGACGGTTGTGATTGGAAGTTAGTGCAGTATAGGAAGCTAGTACCAGGCAAGTGTTCTGAACTTTCTCGAGATATATTGTAGTTGATTGATAGTCCTATTTTATATTGCAAGTGCTTTGAAGCACTGAACCCTAAACCCTGATTCCAGTTATTGATCTTGAGCCGTAAACCTTATTCTTTCTAGACCATTGATTGTTGTATACCCGAATATGAACCATAAATATACGATACTACTCCACAAATACATACAAACTAAATATCAAACACTGAATAGAATTACTTACATACTCAAACTATTGTACCTTATGCTTTGAAATACCAAATCCTTGTAACCCTGAAACATTGATTCCTTTGTTATCCAATTCTTTCATCACTTAACAGTCAAGCTTTGAAATTGCCATATTGATCCCTTGTAAAGATTGAAACCATTTTCTTCTTAAATATCTAATGTTGCTTATGATTCTGTTTATTGTTTTAAATTGTTTATTCTGTTGTTATGTTAGAATTGGATTGTTTTATAAAATTGTGGACCAGATTCGTGGTAAGACCATATAAATGGTTAAGTTAGGCCAATGTGTGCCTTGGATCCAGTAGTTAGAGCAGTGTTGTGTGCTTTGCTCGGGGTTAGTGCGTGACTGATCAGCAGCCTAACCTTGGTTTTTAAAATAAAAATATAATATCCAATTCTAAATCATAATTCATTGTTCACTTGATGATCATTATTCTCAGTCTTGTCATTGAGACTTGCTGAGCTAGTTAGCTCATTTGTGCGATATTGTTTATGTTCTTTTCCAAAAATTATTATTTTAATTCAAAAATAAATCTGAATTAATTAGTTAATTAATTTCAGTTAATATTTAATTGATTAATTGGTCAATTAATTCGAAAATTAATTGATTAATTGATTTAATTAATTATTTAATTTGATTTAATTATTTAAAAATAACTTAAAAATTCCGAAAAATAGTTTCGAGCTTTAAAATATTATTTTAAATTGTTTTCAAGGCTCGATAATTATTATAAAATTGTTTTGAAGCCAAATTTGGCCAACCGAACCCTGTTTATTATTCTGAAATTGATCCAACGACCCGTTTTAATTCCGAAAAATGTTTTAAAAATCATTTTAAATATCTGAAAGCCTGTTTACGACCCGAGACTTCTTTATAAATGATATATCATTGATTGTTTGACGTGTTATGTGCTATATGTGACTTGTTGGTTAACTGTCGGTCTATATGTTCGGTGTTTACTTGTTTATAGCGGAACTTTCAATCCGTTAATCGGATTTGAGTATTGATAGATGCTTATGATATGTGAGCAGAAGAGGCAAGGCATAGAATAGGGAAACAGATAGTTGAGGAGTAGACGGTTGTGATTGGAAGTTAGTGCAGTATAGGAAGCTAGTACCAGGCAAGTGTTCTGAACTTTCTCGAGATATATTGTAGTTGATTGATAGTCCTATTTTATATTGCAAGTGCTTTGAAGCACTGAACCCTAAACCCTGATTCCAGTTATTGATCTTGAGCCGTAAACCTTATTCTTTCTAGACCATTGATTATTGTATACCCGAATATGAACCATAAATATACGATACTACTCCACAAATACATACAAACTAAATATCAAACACTGAATCGAATTACTTACATACTCAAACTATTGTACCTTATGCTTTGAAATACCAAATCCTTGTAACCCTGAAACATTGATTCCTTTGTTATCCAATTCTTTCATCACTTAACAGTCAAGCTTTGAAATTGCCATATTGATCCCTTGTAAAGATTGAAACCATTTTCTTATTAAATATCTAATGTTGCTTATGATTCTGTTTATTGTTTTAAATTGTTTATTCTGTTGTTATGTTAGAATTGGATTGTTTTATAAAATTGTGGACCAGATTCGTGGTAAGACCATATAAATGGTTAAGTTAGGCCAATGTGTGCCTTGGATCCAGTAGTTAGAGCAGTGTTGTGTGCTTTGCTCGGGGTTAGTGCGTGACTGATCAGCAGCCTAACCTTGGTTTTTAAAATAAAAATATAATATCCAATTCTAAATCATAATTCATTGTTCACTTGATGATCATTATTCTCAGTCTTGTCATTGAGACTTGCTGAGCTAGTTAGCTCATTTGTGCGATATTGTTTATGTTCTTTTCCAAAAATTATTATTTTAATTCAAAAATAAATCTGAATTAATTAGTTAATTAATTTCAGTTAATATTTAATTGATTAATTGGTCAATTAATTCGAAAATTAATTGATTAATTGATTTAATTAATTATTTAATTTGATTTAATTATTTAAAAATAACTTAAAAATTCCGAAAAATAGTTTCGAGCTTTAAAATATTATTTTAAATTGTTTTCAAGGCTCGATAATTATTATAAAATTGTTTTGAAGCCAAATTTGGCCAACCGAACCCTGTTTATTATTCTGAAATTGATCCAACGACCCGTTTTAATTCCGAAAAATGTTTTAAAAATCATTTTAAATATCTGAAAGCCTGTTTACGACCCGAGACTTCTTTATAAATGATATATCATTGATTGTTTGACGTGTTATGTGCTATATGTGACTTGTTGGTTAACTGTCGGTCTATATGTTCGGTGTTTACTTGTTTATAGCGGAACTTTCAATCCGTTAATCGGATTTGAGTATTGATAGATGCTTATGATATGTGAGCAGAAGAGGCAAGGCATAGAATAGGGAAACAGATAGTTGAGGAGTAGACGGTTGTGATTGGAAGTTAGTGCAGTATAGGAAGCTAGTACCAGGCAAGTGTTCTGAACTTTCTCGAGATATATTGTAGTTGATTGATAGTCCTATTTTATATTGCAAGTGCTTTGAAGCACTGAACCCTAAACCCTGATTCCAGTTATTGATCTTGAGCCGTAAACCTTATTCTTTCTAGACCATTGATTATTGTATACCCGAATATGAACCATAAATATACGATACTACTCCACAAATACATACAAACTAAATATCAAACACTGAATCGAATTACTTACATACTCAAACTATTGTACCTTATGCTTTGAAATACCAAATCCTTGTAACCCTGAAACATTGATTCCTTTGTTATCCAATTCTTTCATCACTTAACAGTCAAGCTTTGAAATTGCCATATTGATCCCTTGTAAAGATTGAAACCATTTTCTTATTAAATATCTAATGTTGCTTATGATTCTGTTTATTGTTTTAAATTGTTTATTCTGTTGTTATGTTAGAATTGGATTGTTTTATAAAATTGTGGACCAGATTCGTGGTAAGACCATATAAATGGTCAAGTTAGGCCAATGTGTGCCTTGGATCCAGTAGTTAGAGCAGTGTTGTGTGCTTTGCTCGGGGTTAGTGCGTGACTGATCAGCAGCCTAACCTTGGTTTTTAAAATAAAAATATAATATCCAATTCTAAATCATAATTCATTGTTCACTTGATGATCATTATTCTCAGTCTTGTCATTGAGACTTGCTGAGCTAGTTAGCTCATTTGTGCAAAATCAAATTCTTGATTTTGCAGGTTGGTGGACATCAATGCTCCTTCTCCAATCTCAAAACCTCGTTCCTCTTCGTCTTCTAACGAGATACTAATCATTGCTTAAATCAAATTACTATAGTTGGCCATGATGTTAATTTTAAGACTTCCAAATAGGACTAACAATATTTAACAAACCATGTGAGATGACAAGATTTTTTACTATTCTAACTCTAGGCTATTTATCTCGTATCTGAGTTCATCGATAATTAGGCATGTATTTGTTAAACTATGGTGTATTCTAATTCTATTTTAATTTTATATTTCATAAATTATATTCTATTAATATCCAAATAAATTTCTTTTAACATGCATGACCACAATGCCTAAACAGATATATAATTCCGTTGAAAATACAAGCATCACAAGGGGATGAACATGCAGTTAAAGTGTGAGTCTAAGATCTACCCCAGCATCAGCATCTTCTTTATCATGTTCTTTTCTACCTTATAAGCATCAAAAGGGGATGAACATGCAGTTAAAGTGTGAGTCTAAGATCTACCCCAACATCTTCTTTATCATGTTCTTTCCTACCTTCTTTACTACCAATACTATTACAAACATTAGAAAGAACTCCAGACAATTGAGTACCATGATTAAAATCCTGGATTTCAAATGTCGGAACCCAGCTAGAACATTCCGGGTTACAATCTAACAACTTCCTTTTCTTGTTCTTCTTTTGCAATTGAATCAGCTCGTTCACCCGATTCTCGCGCGCTTCTCGACATTTTCGTATCAGAGAAATGAACTTCTCGATCTTCTCTTCTTCATTGTCATCCTCCAACTTCTCTTCTTGTCCTGTAATAGAAATGACTGGAACGTTTTTGTGGTCTTCCATATGTATATATATTGAGGTCGCACTGTTTTTGTGTATTTTGTTGACGCTGTGTTGGGGCTCTACAAATTTATAGAATCTCAGAGGTGTTTGGTTTGCGATCACGACATCCTGGCTATGTCACGAGCTTACGTACACAGAATCAACGTAACTATCAGAGTAGGCTGTTTAGTCAATGAATGGGGGGACAAGTTGCACCTAACTTATGTACGTATGAAATGACGTTGTACTCCCTGACATCACGAATCTCTGTCATCTTTTTTGTGCCACAATTTGACTAGTTTAAACTTTAAACTATTCCCTTTCCATCTAGATTTACTACAGTACTTCTAAACTAACTTTATAAACTAATTTTGTACCTTTGCATGATTATTATTTTTTTATATAATTTGTTTTTTTAAAATATTTATTCTTTATTTAACTAATTTTTAATAAGATAATTTTATTTTTTAAATAAATTTTATATTTTTCATAAATAATGTATTTTTCAAAAATTGTGTTCTTTATTTATATATTTAATTATTATTGTATTCTCATATTTAACATTGATAACCTAAATATAACATTATGTTATAATTTATTTTATTTCTTTCCTTATTTAATTTTTTTTCACATTATAAATTTATAAATAGGATATTTTAATCATATCATATAATATGTTTATGCAATTATTTTTTATTTATATATATATATTTCTTAATCTTGTGAAATTTGATCAAAAATTAGAAAATTGTTTGGATTTGCATATTAAGGCGTTTGTATTAATATTTTATAAGTTGTCGGTTCTAGTAATGATTTTGAAAAAATACTTTACACTTAATTGTTATAGTATTGTTAAATACATTTTATTAGATTGTTATTTCAATTTTGAATTGTAATATTTTTTTATTATTATATTTTTTTTCTAATTTTTATGTTTTATTGGATTTCATGTGCTCTAAATTTTTTAAATTGCATCTTGCCGTATTTGTGACAATATTTCATAATTTTTCGGTTCCAGTAATGACTTTGTAAAAAATACTTTACATTTTTTGTCATTGTACTTTTAAATTTATTTAAATAGTTTGTTTTTTAATTTTGAATTAGAATATTTTTATGAGTATTATTATATTTCTTCCTATTTTTTATGTTTTATAATATTCATGTACTCTAAATTTTTTAAAAGTCAATATGTAATTTTCCCGTTTTAGAAAATGAAACAAAACGCCTCTAATATTTATATCTAAATATAATCTAAATGTGTTTCTTATTTTATATGATAAAAATTGAAAATATCTTTTTACAATTTTTTTTATTAAAACTTATCCATTCCAATTATTTTTTTTAAAATGATCGATTTTAACGTGATTAGCAAATAATTTATTAATTCTTACTTAGATTTATTTTTATCAAAAGAATTGTTATTTGTATTATATATAACATTTTTTAATATTATTTGATATCATTTAAGAATGTGTAATTATAGTTTAATTTATTAATTAATTAATTAATTAAGTGTGTTTGTTATACAAATTATTAAGTATTATAACGAAATATTATAATAAATTAAATAAATATAGTATATACTGTATTTTATTAAATTTGCATTCAATTTTAAATTATAATATTTATTATTATTATTATTATTATTATTATTATTATTATTATTATTATATTTGTTCCTTGTTTTTATGTTTTATTAGATTGTTGTACTCTAAACTTTTTAAAATAAATAAAGCACATGTAATATTTATACTTAATATAATCTAAATGTGTTTCTTATTTTATAAGATAAAAAAAATTATCTATTTGAAAATATTTTAAATCAAACTAACACATTTCAATTTTTTATAAAAAAAATGATTGTATTTTAACTTGACTAACGGATGATTTCTTAATTGTTACTTATATTTATTTTTATTAAGATAATTATTACTTGTATTAGATATTTATATATAATATAATATTTTTATGATTATTTTATATCATTTAAGAATATATATTTATAGTTCAATTTGTTAATTAGTTATCTATTTTGTTTGTTATACAAATTATTAGTTATTATAATAGTATAATAGAATAAATGAAATAAATATATTATACCTACATTTAGCACATGCAATCCACATTTTAGCACCTACAACCTACCATGTAACGACCAAACAGTACCACCAAAACTCCCTTCTCCAATAAGAATAAGATATAATATATACTCCCTCACTATCCCTCAATATAATTGGGAAAGGTTTGGCACGTGCTCTTATTAAATGTAATTGTATAAATTTTTAAAATTTTTTTTCTTCTAAATAAAAATATAATGTTCAAACTTTTATAAAGAAAATTAAAAAAAAATATGAAAATATATTTTATAGTTGTCTTAAAATACGTATCAAGAATGTGAAAAAAATTGTAAAAAATAAGGGGGGACAGATGTAGTATATTAATTTGCATCAAATTTTCAGAAATATTTATAAAATCTCAAAAGTAAATATTCTCATAAAGATTAAAGTTCAAAAGGATGCCTTGTCAAATATAAATAATTGAGGTCCATTAGAAAAAACATTTTTGAATCAGTCCGTGTACCTATATATTTGTTTCACGTACTCGATTTTTTTGAGTTGAAAAAGATGTACATAAAAAATATTCTAAAAGTAATTAAGTAAGTATTTTTATATCTTGCAAAATGGGGAACCCACGCAGCTCACGGACAAAGGGTGAAAAGTGAAAACAACAGGCATTATTCAAAAGCTCCAGCTGCTAGCCTACAAGAAGCCGTGTTTCACGACTTCACGTTTTCTTTATTTATCCTATTTTCGTGACCCGCGATTTGATATTCTTTTGAACTTTAAGGTTGTCAAGTGACCTTTTTATTGTGACATAATTAAAAGTTCGCAATAAAATGGAATTATAATAGAATGTTAAATTTTTAGGTTATGGAATTATAATAGAATGTTAAATTTTTAGGTTCAGGAAGATGTTTAAGAAAAGTAAATGATTTTTGACTGAATTAAGAATTTTAAAAATAAAATAATATCTATTATTCATTTCAAATTTATTTCCTGGATCTCGCCAGGATGATCTATGTATTATTACATGCATATGCGTTTCATGTCTGATTTGTTGTACTGACGTAATAGTGACATCGGAAGACGACGAATAAAAATTTCTATCACCTGATTCAAATCAAAGACATAACCAGTATACTATAATTTGCCGCCCGGGCGCCGGCTGGATAAATTATAAGTATGCAAAAAAGTCATAAAAACCGGACCAAAATGGTTGACTTGGAATGACACGACACATGCAAGTGTTTGATAAATTTATAACTACTGCTCTAAATGTCATGATGATAATATTTTAAAAAAATTAAAAAAATAATAATAACTTGCCAAAAAAATATTTTTTTTTAAAATTGAAATAATTATGTACCACAATCGTCTAGGAGGACGTTCGACTTCTATTTTGACATTCCGAATAATCACACAAATATCATAATATAATTTTATAAAAAATATTTTCTTTATTCAATAATTCAACCCTTACACAATTGCAAGTGAGTTCTTAAATATATATATTTAAGGGGATAAACGTTTGTCACAGACGTATTAAGAAACAAATGTTTTTATAGCCGTTGGATCCAGCAAACGGTTTTATAGTAGTTGGATGGTTGATCCAACGACTTAAAAAAATATCTCATACGGACCGTAGATAATATCCGTGATACGGGATAATTATATTTTTACCCTTGTACGCGGACCGCGAACTATATCCATGGTTGGACTCTGTTTTTTTGAATTATAAACACAGCAGTTACTTCGCATCAAACAACACAAAACAAAACTCATAGGTGGCACATAGACCGGGAGAAAGAGGCGAACAAGCCCGTTACCAACTAATTTTAGGGTTCCTTCCTTCCTAATTATGGGTACGTAATCGATTTAAACCTTTTTTCCTTATCGATTTGAATCCTTTTTACTTTGTTGGATGTGATTTTATTTAAGCAAATTAATGGTTATCTTCATGATTAAATGGTAGTTTTGTTCCAGTAACTCCCTCTTAGTTCGATAATATGTGTATATGCATTTGTTTTGCTTTCATTTGAATTAACGGGTTGATTATTAGATTTTTTTATGTTGATTTTATGTGTAATTCAAAAATTAGGGTTTCTAATTTTCTTGAGTTAGGGTTTCAAATTAGAGACTTACTAGGTGTTTGATAATGATAATTTTTGTGTTGTAATTACACGTATAAATGAGGCAATATTGGAGTTACGATAAATTGATTTTTGGTAATTAAAATTAAATTCGAAATAAGAGTAAAGTTCTACGTAGTTCACCTTTTTTTGAGTTCTCGGAGTCCATCTATGTTCTGTAAATAAAATATCTTGTAAAACGTATTATGTTGCAAAACATGTTTCATAAATATCATTATTTTAATAAAATCATGCAAATTTCATAAAGTTACAAGTACAATATGTATATCTGCAACTAAACATGTATGTTCTACAACATGAATATTTATATTCAGCAAACTAAGCATGTTTTGTAGAATAATATATTTTGGCATGTTCTACTTGTAAAATGTATACAATCTGCAAGATTTTTAATAAAATAATGATGTTTGTAGAACATCATTCGAACATAATAATTTACAATATTTTAAACTATATTTTACTTCCAAAATATAAATGGACTCCAAAGACTTCAATGAAATAGTGGACTCCATAGAACTTAACTCTTTGAAACAATGGTATTTGATTGGAAATAAAATAATTTTTGTGTTGTGATGGTATTTTAATTCGAAATAATGGTTATTATTTAATTCTCGTGTAATGTTGAATACACGGTGATAGATTTTTGTTTACAATTCTTGCAAGTAAGGATAATTTTGATGATTTCGGGAATATGTTATCGGGTCTGAATCGCCATATAACATTATTTGGGATAATCGCTATCATGTTAGTGAGGATGTTTGGGACGGTGCAGGGAGAGAGAAGTTGGAGAGCTTTTCTGAAAATAAGTCGTAGCGGGATTTGTAGTTAAGAAGACCACAGAGAGAGTTGTTACACATGCTCAGGTTTGGGGTATTTGCAAACCCCCATGTTGTGTTGGTCACTGATACTAAGTTGACATCCGCTTTGGTAGAGTATTGGAGACCGGAGACCAACTTTCTTTATGAGGCATGGGGAGATGACTGTTACGTTGGAGGATTTGGGCTTCATTTTAGGGTTGCCAATTCAGGGTGAGGCATTGACATGTGGGCTTAAGGCTCAGTATTTTATTAATAATTGGTTTGAGCCTTTGACCGATACGGATGTGGAGGATGCTTTATATCGTAATAATATCAAGCTATCTTAGTTGTTTGACAGATATGATAGAGAGAAACCCGAGAAAAATAATATGTTGGCAAAAGTTATACACACGAAGGCGTAGATGGGTGTTATCCTCTTTTCTACGAACAACAGGGCTTTTGTTCATGTTCGGCACATCCACCCTCTACTTAATGTGGGAGATTCCTTACTAGGCTTGGGGTGTAGTTGTGTTAGCTCACTTTTACAGAGGATTAAAGAATGTTGTGAATAAAGGTAGTAAGAGCATTGCTGCTTGTGTGTGGGAGATACAAGTTTAGTCTTACAAGAGATTTCCTTGTATTGGCGTGCCTTTAAAGGAACCCAGTCAGGAGGACTATCCGGTTGCTGATAGATGGGCATATTTTACTCTTTTGGGTATTAGAAAGAAGCGCGGGAAGTGAGGTCCTCACCATAGTTTACCATTTTATAAGGGTGAGTATGATGATGTTGCCGGTGATGAGGTAGTTTGGAGGCCATAGGCTAGATTCGAGGAGGTTATGGATTGGGAGATGATACAGGAACGAGTAGCTGGGTGTGGTTGAGTGTCCCTCATACGCTATGATGTGGTTGAGTGGCAGCATCTGGATAGGGTGAGCGAAAAGTTTGGTTCTAGTCCCCAGATTCCGCGGGAGCCAGTGAACATGGTCATTTATAGGGTGCCTAAGGAAGCCACGTTTGCAGGAGAGAATTGTCTTGTTCGGTGGTTTATTGATATTGGAAGATGGGCTAGATTTTGTTCAGATTTAGATAGGCTTGTTAATGATACGGTTGGAACTACTTCTGGGGCTGATTATATGGCGTATATGCAGATATATCTCGTATCTGGATAGGGAAGCCGGATCTAAACCCTCAGAAGAGTTTAAGACTAGGGAGTTGCATGATAGCCTCGAGGGATATGAAGTTGTAAGTGTCCTACAATCTTTCATAATTGACATTACACTTATTACACGATACATTATCATATCTGATCCTTCACTTTACACATATTATTTGTATGGAATTTATTTTGAAGCGTAATTTTTTTTGTAGATGGTTGTGGGCTTAATATGTTAAGACAGTTGGATGTTAGGGTTCATGCAGAGTTTGTGGAGGAGTTTAGGAGAATTGCTGGTACCTTCCTTACACCTTTCATATGGTTGATGAAGAAGATTAAAGGACCATCTTATAAACCTCCCACATTTAAGAATATTAAATCAGATTCCATTGACGACATTGACATTGTAGTCATTCCTGCTCAGGATGTCATTGAAATGACACAACCATCCGAGCATGGGTCTCAGCCTCCCGAGACAACTGCTTCATGTAGTAGACATGCTAAGCTTGCATCCTGCAGGATAAAAGAAGAAAAGTGGATTATCATGGAGAGTTTGAGCATGACAAAGAAGAATGAGATATATGAGGATTGGGGATGGGGCATTGGGAATGAGACGAAGATCCTTGGTAGTCTTACAGTTCAGAGTTATCTTATACATGTGTTTGCGATGCAAAGCCTGGCTCCCGGAATATGGGTTGATGACAAGACCATATACATCTTCTATAAAACAGAGCACGAAAACAGCGCAAATACAAAACAAAGCACAAACCTTCTTCTAGAAATCCTTAATTGTTGGAAGTTGGGCTTAAACCAAATTAAGAATTTGTGGAATCACTTCCTAAGACCTTAAAATACATTAACAAATGATTTTTCAAAAAAATATACTTTTATAAATTTTAACAATAAAATGAAAATTCCTTAAAAAGTCAAAGAAAAAGTCAACATCACGTAAAATGGAAAATAATGATAAAAAATTCCAATTTCCCACGTAAACAAGTTTTTAAAATTTAAAAAATACGTTAAGCATCGTTTTGGCTAATTTACCTTTACAGTTGTAAGTTTTCTATTTTAAAATTTTCTAAAGCCATTAAAATGATTTTAATTTTTTATTTTAAAAAATTTTAAAGTGGTTCCAACAACATATTTGAAGTCTTAAAATTCAACCAACATACTTCAAATCTCAAAATGAAGTAATTTTCCCATACAGATAATAGAAATACCAAATATCTAGAATCCAATGAATATTATGAAATAAACACAATCTACTAAAAATTAAATAATATCTAGAATCCATTGAAATTGTGAAATACATTACAAAGTAATAAATGCTTGGTCCTCTAACCAAATATACCTAGTATGTTAGAAAGACCTCCGGATAACCTGTATTGAGCAACCCCGTGAGTAGTATCAAGTTCCACGAAGCATGCAATATGGTAAGAGTACAAGTACGCAACCCTCACGTATATGCAGTTGTGTAAGCTTCTATAGGTGTGTGTTGAAGTTATTTCAAATGGCTATGAGAATGGTACTCGAGCCATCATAGAGATTGAATCTTGCAAAGCATGTCACATGTTCCCTCTATGCACCTCCCGTTATGTGTAACACTCAACCCTTTACATATTCAATACACATTTGATCTCAATTAACACCCTCACGAGGCCTTAACTTCTTAATATCAGCAATCTGACCACATTCAACAAGATCGCCTTCATTCCATCCGGATATTTTTCATTCTCCATCAGGCATGTTGTTCCACAAATTCAAAACCGGAAGAAAGTAGGGTTTCGGGTGAGAGATCACCAAGTATTTTTGTTCAATACAATTAAACCTCTTTAAAGTAAAATAGGGTCGGGACCAAAAAAAATATTACTTAGCGAGTTTATTACTTTGTCGGGAGTAAAAATACATTGTGTCCATTATGTTGGGATCCGAGAAAAATATTATTTTAGCGAGGTCATTACTTTATCGATTATTACTTCATCGAGGTTTAACTGTACCACCCATCCAACGACATGCATCGGTCCATTTTTTGGCCCTATAAGCCTCCTCCTCGGGTGGGTACAAGCATGTTTCGTCTTTCTCCACAAGGGGCGGCTCATCATTATCCATAAGGGGCATCAACTCGCGACATGCCTCTTCCATCTCACTAAAGGTTGGTGAGACACCAACTCTCTCCCCCTCATACCACGAGTTGCTTAGTTGGGATTCCGAGAATGTGTTGCTAACATGGGATACAGAATTACAACTATGATCGGAGTTGTTGTCTCCGCTATACTCCCTAGTCATTAAAATTATTTTAATTTTTTATTTTAAAGAATTTTAAAGTGGTTCCAACAACATATTTGAAGTCTGAAAATTCA
The DNA here is from genome assembly GCF_009905375.1 of Apium graveolens. Lineage (NCBI taxonomy): Eukaryota > Viridiplantae > Streptophyta > Magnoliopsida > Apiales > Apiaceae > Apium > Apium graveolens. The sequence continues at coordinate 79,918 of NW_027419581.1, read as the reverse complement.
ACCAACATACTTCAAATCTCAAAATGAAGTAATTTTTCCATACAGATAATATAAATACCAAATATCTGGAATCCACTGTATATTATGAAATAACTATAATCTACTAAAAATTAAATAATATCTAGAATCCACTGAAATTGTGAAATACATTACAAAGTAATAAATGCTTGGTCCTCTAACCAAATATACCTAGTATGTTAGAAAGACCACCGGATTACCTGTATTGAGCAACTCCGTCAGTAGTATCAAGTTCCATAAAGCATGCAATATGGTAGAGTACAAGTACGCAACCCTCACGGATATGCACTTGTGTAAGCTTCGATAGGTATGTGTTGAAGTCATTTCAAATGGCTACGAGAATGGTACTCGAGCCATCATAGAGATTGAATCTTACAAAGCATGTCACATGTTCCCTCTATGCACCTCCCGTTATGTGTAACACTCAACCCTTTACATATTCAATGCACATTTGATCTCAATTAACACCCTCACGAGGCCTTAACTTCTTAATATCAGCAATCTGACCACATTCAACAAGATCACCTTCATTCCATCCGGATGTTTTTCATTCTCCATCAGGCATGTTGTTCCACAAATTCAAAACCGGAAGAAAGTAGGGTTTCGGGTGAGAGATCACCAAGTATTTTTGTTCAATACAATTAAACCTCTTTAAAGTAAAATAGGGTCGGGACCAAAAATATTACTTAGCGAGTTTATTACTTTATCGGGAGTAAAAATACATTGTGTACATTATGTTGGGATCCGAGAAAAATATTATTTTAGCGAGGTCATTACTTTATCGATTATTACTTCTTCGAGGTTTAACTGTACCACCCATCCAACGACATGCATCGGTCCATTTTTTGGCCCTATAAGCCTCCTCCTCGGGTGGGTACAAGCCCGTTTCATCTTTCTCCACAAGGGGCGGCTCATCATTGTCCATAAGGGGCATCAACTCGCGACATGCCTCTTCCATCTCACTAAAGGTTGGTGAGACACCAACTCTCTCCCCCTCATACCACGAGTTGCTTAGTTGGGATTCCGAGAATGTGTTGCTAACATGGGATACAGAATCACAACTATGATCGGAGTTGTTGTCTCCGCTATACTCGCTAGTCATTAAACTTATTTTAATTTTTTATTTTAATGAATTTTAAAGTGGTTCCAACAACATATTTGAAGTCTGAAAATTCAACCAACATACTTCAAATCTCAAAATGAAGTAATTTTTCCATACAGATAATATAAATACCAAATATCTGGAATCCACTGAATATTACGAAATAACTACAATCTATTAAAAATTAAATAATATCTAGAATCCACTGAAATTGTGAAATACATTACAAAGTAATAAATGCTTGGTCCTCTAACCAAATATACCTAGTATGTTAGAAAGACCACCGGATTACCTATATTGAGCAACTCCGTCAGTAGTATCAAGTTCCACAAAGCATGCAATATGGTAGAGTACAAGTATGCAACCCTCACGGATATGCACTTGTGTAAGCTTCGATAGGTGTGTGTTGAAGTCATTTCAAATGGCTACGAGAATGGTACTCGAGCCATCATAGAGATTGAATCTTACAAAGCATGTCACATGTTCCCTCTATGCACCTCCTGTAACACCCCCAGATCCGGGGTCGGGGATCCGGGTCGTCACGGTCTTTCTTTCCACAATATCACTTCACTTAATTAATAATAAATAACCTTATGCTGTGACCCCACACTAACACACACCACAACCCGTTATAGTCTCAGAGATGAAATTTAAATAAGTACAAGTCTTTGAATCCACAATTTAAAAGTTATTACAACCCAAAATGATTACTTGATAAATTTACAGTTAATTGCCATTATCTGCCACAAGTTATAATTATACATAATTGATTCTCCAAAGTAGATGGTCTGATCTACAATAGATCTACCTCTGCAGCTATAGCAGCTACAACATCAACGGGAAGACGCGGGACGCTTCCCACGCGCTTGCGCTGGGTCTGCTGGAGTCTGGCCATCTTTCCTAACTGTTGTTGTGTGATGAAGAAATAAAGCAAGGGTGAGCAGCAAGCCCACCAAAATAATATGTATAATGATTTACAATATATGAACCTACTCATAATACTCATGAAAGTCTTGGTCAAAAGAAATGAACCAAGTTTGATATCTTAATGCGATGAAGTCGCAAAATATTCAGTATATATACATATATACTTTTCAAAATATTGGAAGTCCTCTTCCATGCATAATATACACAAAGTCCCAGTGTATAACTGTATAAAAAAATATCGTTGCAAGGTGATCTCATATATCTAACCTTGTTTCAACGTTTTTCTGAAAATCTTTGTCATTCATAAGACAATTATTAATTAGATATAAGTTTAAAAGATGAGGTTACCAAATACCCCAATATACTTATATCTTTCCCAATACTACTTGAACTACCACCGTTCAAGTTATAACCAGTTTCAAAAGTTCATCACATAGATGAGACTACAAGACAAGATTTGAATAGATTCAATCTTTGAAATATTATTGAATGAAATAAAGTTACGAGATACTTTATTTAGTCCCGATATATATATATCCACATATATATATCTCTTAAACATTTCCTGGAACCTCTGTTATGTAAAGTATGAACAGAGTTTGAAACATCCAATGAATTTTGGAAAGGAAAAGAATTTTGGCATAAACCAGATATCTTGTTGATCAGGCAAAGATACCAATAAGTAACCTTTTCTACTGTAGATGGATGAATTCCTCACCGGTCATCACCCTGGCCGCATTAGGACCTCGCGCTAGACCGTTACCCGCCCCCTCACGCGTTGATGGACTGCCACCCAGCCACTTACACAATAATAAACCGTACCCCGGCCTGTCGCTTATGCCGACTCAATTAGATGGGCTTACTTCCCGAACGTTGGGCAAGTAATCAATTCATTTACCAAAACTGCAACCTCGTTGCGAATATAAAATACACCACATAGCCGGATTCCCCAGGTTTTGAGCGAGTATTTAAATCCCCTTAAAAGGAAGATCTTAAATATAAAAAAAAAGAGTTTTGGAATCCGCTCTGACCTTTAAAAATCATTTTGAAGACTCGAAAATACTTTAAAGAGTGTTTGGAGTAAAGCTGATTTAATGAAGTAAATCAGTCCCCAGAATATTTAGAAAATGACTGAATATTATTATTTAATTAATATTCCCATAAAGAATAATCTTTATAAAAATAATGAAGTAGAAGTATTAAAACTTATACTTGAAACGAGTATTAAATAACCAAAGATATACTTATATGAAAGTATTTTCTTTATTTGAATAATCGAAAATAAGTTTGATTATTAACACCTTATTCTTTATTAAAATAAAGAATATATTTCAGTAATAAGCGGAGTCATAATACCTCGAATGAATATTATAAATAATATTCATTAAATAAAATAAAAGGAGTCATACATCCTCAAATGAATATCCAAGTAATATTCAATAAATAATATAAAGGAGTCATAAGTCCTCGAATGAATATTCAAGATAATATTCAATAATAAAATAAATTTATCGAATAAACCTTATTCGATTAATAGTTTTGAAAACTATAACCATATATATATAAATATATATATATATATATATATATATATATATATATATTAAATCTACTCGGGATCCTCAACTCCCGGTTTTAGAAAATGTTTTCACCTTTGGGTCCCTATACTAAGGGTATATGCAATTTACCGCTATTCTCTAGCATAGGTATTATCAACTGAACCAACAGATATATATTTCAAGAATATGAAACAGGCATGCATATATACCATATCACATGCTACAATATATCGCAAGAATTTGCTAAATAACCAATATGCATTTATCGCAAGATCATGCATATACAAATGTAAACATCACAACATCAGTATAACGGATAGAATACTTGCCTGAGCGACTTGGAGTGATAAAAGGCTCGGGACGAGTCTGGTAACCTATAAACAACAAGTAAGTTGGAATTAAACCAAAATCACTTGTAAATCTATACTTTAACTAACTTAGACTCTAACGCTTGTTTTGCGCTCACTGATTTGCTTAAGTCACTCGGGTACCCTCGGCTCCACCATTTTTAATAATTTAACCTTTACGAGTTTTAAAGCGATTCCTTCGCGAGTGTCTTACCAACTGCCTAACACACTTACCATAAATGTTTCATACCTTACTTAACCCTTTTTGGCCTTTAACCTATGTTTCAAAGTAAGGCGAGGGAAAAAGTTTCGTTCGCGAAACGCCGTTACTTGAAACGGTCGTTTCTCCTAAACCGTGCATCGGAATCGAACGAACTACATATCAAAACGAAGCTCGTAACATGAGCTATCTAACCATGGCAGTGGTCATAATCTAGCAGGGGGTTCTCGGGTCATAATGTTATGCACAAAAACAGTCTACAGAAAATCGGACGTTACGACGGCTATGTTTACGCGATTTCCCAATTTTTAACCATTCAAAACCAACCACAAACCAACCTCAAATCCAACATACAACCAACATCCATCCTCATCTCATCATAACAACCCCAACCAATTCAATTTAATCATTCATACTTATGCCTAAGCTTAACTTTAATCATACTTAAGTTCTTTTAATCAAAACAACAACATTTACCAATCCAACAACATCCCAAAACTCACTAATCTCTACTTACACAACCATCAAGCCTCTCATGAACTAAAATACTCATATTATGCTCTTAACATTCAATAACAAAGCTTGGTTAAGAGATTATACCTTCCTTGAAGCTTTTTAACACAACACAAGAGCTTTGAATGCCTAAAGAACCTTGATCCTTGCTTGTATAACCTTAATCTTTCATAAAAATTCAAGAAAACTAAAGTTATTTCTTGAAGGTTACTATTCACCATCTTCTTCCTTGATTTATTGGAAGAGATTGTGAAGGAATTAGGAGCTTAAACTTATAGCATATCCATATCTATGTACAAGGAAGCTTAGATAATTACCTTGTGATTTAACAATGCTTGGAACTTGATTTTTTTGATTTTTCTTCCTTTGAAAAAGATGAAAAGCCGAGAGCTTCAAGAACAAAGCCTTGGTTGCTTTTGATTTTTGATGAAAATGATTTTTGCTTGGCTTGGTTGCTTGGTTTTTGTGCTTGCTTTAGTCAATTACCTTCTTGCCCTTGAATTTGTGTGGTTCTCATTCAACCACACCTCCCTCCTTCCCATGTCATGCTTATATCATCCTCATGATGTCATCCTCCCTTCCTTGTCCTCTTTCTATTGGTTGGATGACATCATTCCCACTAATCCCTTTGATTAACTTCCTAATCGTTTGCCTAATGACCGCTGATCTGTTATACGGTTCGCTTAACTTTCGTTCTCGTTTATCGTTTGAAGGATCATACCCGGGATCTTATTACTTAGGTTCCCTTAACCTTTCTCAATACATTATATTCCTTTTTATGATCCTCTATTATAATCCTTTAATTTAAATCCTTTTTATCCTGTTACCTTATACTCAATTCTCTCCGTATCTTGTGGATTTCCGGGAAAAACCAAAGTGTTCGGAATTGGATTCTGACGATCTTTACATACACTTATATACCACATAGAGTACTAATAATATCCCATAAGATCAATAACAGAACCCCTACATAGCGTGGCATGAACAGTTTTCTCATTCAGCAAAAACACTATTCATAAGGGTTTCAAAAATTTCCAAAAATTGGGGTTATTACAGTCTCCCCTCCTTAAAAGGATTCCGTCCCGGAATCAGATAGAAATGAATAGGGATACCTTCTTAATATTGCACTTTCTAACTCTCAAGTCAATTTTCCCACATTGTGGTTCTACCATCAAACTCTTACTAGTTTGATAACCCTTCTCCTAAACACTCGTTCCTTCTTAATCTATATCCTTCCTGGTTGCTCCATATAGGTTACGTCTGGTTGCATGTCTATGCGCTCATATGCCTCTATTTATCTGGCATCTGAATTACACTTCCTTAACACTAATACGTGAAACACGTTACGACCTGCTACATGTTCGGGGTTAGGGCTAGCTCATATGCTAATTTCCCAAACGTCTTAATATATCCGAGGGTCCAACAAATTGTAGACTTAGCTTTCCTTTCTTTCCGAACCTCATCAATCCTTTCCAAGGGATACCTATAACATTACTAGGTCCCCTATTTCGTACTCTTTATCCTTTCGTGTCAAATCAACATACTTATCATGTCCATCTTGGGCTACTACCAGCCGTCCTCTGATTAGATCTATCATATCCTTGGTCCTTTGGACTACTGCGGATTCGAGCATCTTGCGCTCTACAACTTCATCCTAACATAAGGGAGATCGACATTGTCTTCCCTCAAGGATCTCATAAGGCGACATCTCGATAATGACACATGATCTATTATCGTAAGATAACTTAATCCGCGTTAAATGATCATTCCAAATTCTTTCAAGTCTATTGCACAGACTCTCATTATAGCTTTTAGCATTAGAACTTTTGCTTCTCAATACCCATTCTTTTCCAGTTCGTAATCGCTACTACCTTCCGTTCCTAATATTATACTGGTTATACTTTTGCTCGCTAGCGTTCTATAACCTTTTAATAACCACTTCAACCTTAGTATCACGAATGTGTTTCCATTCCGCATACTACCACTACTTTATTACTCCTTTTTCAGCTGTTTCTATTTTCGAAAGCTTAATCCTTCATATAGAAGTAAAAGAATTTATTGAGAGATCACTATGACCATGAACACTTGTTATATCGCATAGTTAGTACAGAAGGTGGCCAGCCTTTAGTACTTGACAAGCAATTAAACAATAGATGGTATCCTACTAGGCTTCTATCACACAGATAGATAGTCATTCGGCAATACCTCCCCTTTCTGGAAGGGTTGTTCTTCTCAGCTTACATGAAATAAAAAGAAGAGAAAAGAACGAATTGAAGAGAATTGTATATATGAAAAAAATATACTGCCACAAAATATCTGGCTTGGAACCTACCTCTGAACTATAGAGGTTTGTCATAGGAGAACAAAACATATACGTTTATATCAACATCAAGTGTTATAGCATCGTATTTCACAAGCCTAAATATTTTCGCCATTCCATCCATCATTCTATGGACCCATGCTCTTCCTCGAGCTTATACACAATCACCTTTGAAACTCCCTCGATTTCGAAAATCGAACCTGGGATCTCATTCTAGATATCATCGTTACTAGAGTTCTATGCTTGCACCGCAACCTTCCTCGTATAATAATACGACTCTCTATTGATAAGAAAGAATAAATATACAATAGGTAGATACTCTACTTAATTAGTCTATCAATGATAACTTATACACTACCACGACCCGATTAGTGGTACTCAATCTCAACACCCATTCCAATACAACTCTCACGGTTGTAATCAGCTCAATACTCGCAGAATCATTGCTGCCTTACTATGGTCCACCACTGACCTACTGTAGTCATTCATTTTCCATGAAGTCTTAATAGCTAACCATACGGAGTCCATACATCTCGTATCTAATTCTCCTAAGGAGTTAACATAACCACCAATCACAATTCATGAAGAACACTCCAAACTCTGACGTACTTTCATGACATGAAGCAGATAAAATTGCAGAAGAGTTTCAATCAAAGGAACGATAGCAGGTTAATACCATTCTTAATCATATGCCTTAAATAGAAGACTTAACTCAAAGGTTCGTCTAGTCCTTTTTGAAACATGGTCCTGGCTTATCTCAAGATAGTACCTTCTGAGATAGATAGCCCGCTCATGGCGATTACACGAATTAAACCTTTACCAACTACTATTACGGTTGGGTTTTGCACAGTCATCAGAAGGAATGTCAATCTTCCAAACCATAATACAACCTTCACAGCTTTAACCATCATCACTGTATTCTTTTGGCACAAGCGCCTATAATTATCCTTTTACCTTTAAAGTGTCGGCCACCTCTTTGGCCTTTCCTGATAGTAACATTTCCTTATAGTCAATGTCACTTTAACCCCCTCCAAATAAATTTTCTACCTTATTTCAATCACAGCTTATGTGAAAATGCTTTCCTTAAAATCTGATGAGTAAAAAAAAAATCACCATTTTTTTTTCCATAAGTTATTGCCTCAGTCTTTAGAGGTTAATCACTGTCACGACTGACTCTCAACCATAATTAGAACATCTTTTTATCTCAAGTCCTAATTTCCCTGAACAACTTCGACCATTACTGGTTCGATCCATACCTTCTCGTGGTTTAACACGTGCCTCACTTGGCATCATTATAATTACGTCATTTTTCCTTTATCAACATTTCTATTCTTGAGAATTTTGAATATTACCTTTTTCTTATAAAACCTCTAAGGTTATCCTTCAATCGTTCCTCCTGTATTCCCTAGATACAGGGCATATCATAATACCATTTACTATTACTAGATCCATTGTCTATATACTTCTGAAAAAATTTCCCCACTGATTCTTAAAGGTTGTTGTTACCTTAACCCTTTCCCAATCATACTGTCAAAACTCATACTGTCCCTATTAAGGATGAAATGCCAACCTGTATGCACTCCCCTAGGATTCGTTTTAAGTTACCGATGTTCTATCCTTAATTCCACCTTTAAAAAGGTACAAGCATCCTTCCATGGATAAATAAAGTCATATATCCCTGATAAGGGTATCTTATTCAATCATTTCCACCTCGATAGTCTATACCGAATTTCACAATAGCATCCTTATTCAAGTTAAGGTCAATCCACATGGCCTCCAAAAGATAAAAAAATGGTTATCCGCTTTTCTTTCCTGATTTGGTAATGATCACATGGATGATCTGGAAGATATTGATCGTGTTCGACGTGAACTTCTTCTTAATAAATCCTTATTTACTTTTGTTGTTTATCTCAACAGTCATCTCAATGTTGGGATATCTTTCATACCTGGCGTCTCCCTTCCTGGGTATCAAGCCACCGGTCTTACACTTCACATTCTTGAAGGTCACTTCCTTCATCCAATTTTCTTAATTTCTTACTTTCTTGCCTCCTCAGTCTATCCGCGTCTCATTATTTATCCTTCGAACTATCTCAAGGTTTCTTCGAATCCTCCCAACTTACAGGGGATAATATATATGTATCTCTTATGCCCTCAACGATCAATTTTAACTCATGGTGAATCACCCTCATCCTGACGATTACTTACTTTTCTATTTCTATTACTACGAGTCTTTAGGGTTTCCTCATACCCAACTTCCTTATCATTATTTCATGAACTAACACAACATAAGCATTGATTTCAAACATCCCGTCATTCTGGATTCGTGTCCTCAGAACGAATCTTGACAACTTTTACAACTTAGATTCATAATTTATCCTCGTCTGCCTTTGTTCTAACTCTAAAGCTTTTACACTAACTCCTTATCTTTGGGAATTACTTTCCCGAAAATAATTGACTGGACTTAAATCAGTTTATTATAATCTCTTGCTTCGTGCCTTCCTTGGCCTTTCACCAGCAGGTGGTCTCTCTCTTAGGAGGGTGAGTGATAAAAACAGTCTTTTGTGATTCGTCAATCATTTAGAATCTCAAATGATTCCTATATTTCCTTTAGCCAGGCTCTTGCCTCGACTAGGTCAACCTGTTCCTTGGAACTCTGAGAGCTTAACGATTTAAAGGTCATGAAAGAATTTCCTGCCGCATTGTCCCCTCAGGGTGGTGCTTGGGGATAATAGTCTAAGTTCTGTCTAGACAGGTCCATAAATTGCCATATAGGAGTACCGTCTCGGGTCTCCTTTCCTTACTCGACTTTCTGTTTCCTTAGTATAAAATGTTTCAACCTTCTCCCATAATCGGGGTTATCTTATACATTAAAAACCTTGTTTTCCACTCTATTATGTTATGGGTTCTTTCTTTCTTGATGGCAACCTCCCTGACTATCACACTCTGGGTTTGCTCTAAATCTTATTCCTCAAACTATGGCTCTCATCTAAGTTCTCATCCTTACGCTCTTGAACATTCGGAACCCAAATTCTATAGGAATACCTCATTATTCCCTTATCATCTTTCTCGATATTAATCTTTTATCTAATTGTTGGCTCTCTGCCTTCACTCATAACTTTTTCTGGCACAATATGACCTTTTCCAATAATTCGGGCTGTATTGCAATCTCAAACAGTTTTTCGGTACCGGCTCCGGTTACCTTCATATCTATTTCCATTTTTTTCAAAATCTCTTATAAACTCTCCAAAAGACATTATCATCTTGAGTCTCTCCTTTTTTACTAAGGGCATCAGCCACCATATTGGCTTTCCCCGAATGATAAAGAATCTCCCAATCATAATTCTTGATTAGCTCTAACCGCCTCCTCTGGCGTATGTTGAGCTCTTTCTACGCAAAATGTACTAGAGCTCCTATGGTTTGTGTAAATCTCGCACTTCTGTCCATACAAGTAGTGCCTCCAATATTTAGGGCAAACCTATTGCCACGAGCCCAAGCTCATGGGTGGGGATATCAAATTTTATATTCCCTTAATTGTCTTGACGCGTACGCGATTACCTTGCTGTGCTGTATAAGAAGCACCCTAATTCCTTATGCGAAGCATCACTTACAAATCACAAAATCTCCTTTTCCATCCGGTAACGCCAGCATAGGGGCCATTACCAACCTCTGCTTCAGTTCTTGAAAGCTGTTCTCGCATTTCTCTGTCCATTCGAACTTCTCAGTCTTACGAGTAAGCCGCGTTAAAGGGGCTACTATCTTTACAAACTTGAACGAACCTCCGGTAGTGACCGACCAATCCTACCTCTGGTAGTCGACCTAACCATGGTCATCAATTCATCAGTGGTCCTTTATCCAATCTTGTCAGGATCCTCCTTGGGATCCTCCTCAACAACTATCCCTTCTAGGACAACCTCCTCAACCGCTACATCCTCAATATCAACATCATCCTGTCCTGCGTTAGGACGCTCTATCGGATCCATAATCTGATCTCTAATGAGTAATAAAACATCATCGCGTTGTTGCTCCTCAACCTCAGGGTTCGGAGTCCCGCTACTATATACGATAACGAACTACGCTTCTATCGCTACATTTATAAGGGTTCCCATAAGGGTTTTACCTGTCAGTACTACGTTAGGTAGTCCGACTATGAACTTGGCAAGAGTTCTTATTATCTTAGTGAACTTATTATCTTAACGTCCCATCATCTCTGAGGTTTATAACGCTCAGCTCTGATACCATTTCTGTAACACCCCCAGATCCGGGGTCGGGGATCCGGGTCGTCACGGTCTTTCTTTCCACAATATCACTTCACTTAATTAATAATAAATAACCTTATGCTGTGACCCCACACTAACACACACCACAACCCGTTATAGTCTCAGAGATGAAATTTAAATAAGTACAAGTCTTTGAATCCACAATTTAAAAGTTATTACAACCCAAAATGATTACTTGATAAATTTACAGTTAATTGCCATTATCTGCCACAAGTTATAATTATACATAATTGATTCTCCAAAGTAGATGGTCTGATCTACAATAGATCTACCTCTGCAGCTATAGCAGCTACAACATCAACGGGAAGACGCGGGACGCTTCCCACGCGCTTGCGCTGGGTCTGCTGGAGTCTGGCCATCTTTCCTAACTGTTGTTGTGTGATGAAGAAATAAAGCAAGGGTGAGCAGCAAGCCCACCAAAATAATATGTATAATGATTTACAATATATGAGCCTACTCATAATACTCATGAAAGTCTTGGTCAAAAGAAATGAACCAAATTTGATATCTTAATGCGATGAAGTCGCAAAATATTCAGTATATATACATATATACTTTTCAAAATATTGGAAGTCCTCTTCCATGCATAATATACACAAAGTCCCAGTGTATAACTGTATAAAAAAATATCGTTGCAAGGTGATCTCATATATCTAACCTTGTTTTAACGTTTTTCTGAAAATCTTTGTCATTCATAAGACAATTATTAATTAGATATAAGTTTAAAAGATGAGGTTACCAAATACCCCAATATACTTATATCTTTCCCAATACTACTTGAACTACCACCGTTCAAGTTATAACCAGTTTCAAAAGTTCATCACATAGATGAGACTACAAGACAAGATTTGAATAGATTCAATCTTTGAAATATTATTGAATGAAATAAAGTTACGAGATACTTTATTTAGTCCCGATATATATATATCCACATATATATATCTCTTAAACATTTCTTGGAACCTCTGTTATGTAAAGTATGAACAGAGTTTGAAACATCCAATGAATTTTGGAAAGGAAAAGAATTTTGGCATAAACCAGATATCTTGCTGATCAGGCAAAGATACCAATAAGTAACCTTTTCTACTGTAGATGGATGAATTCCTCACCGGTCATCACCCTGGCCGCATTAGGACCTCGCGCTAGACCGTTACCCGGCCCCTCACGCGTTGATGGACTGCCACCCAGCCACTTACACAATAATAGACCGTACCCCGGCCTGTCGCTTATGCCGACTCAATTAGATGGGCTTACTTCCCGAACGTTGGGCAAGTAATCAATTCATTTACCAAAACTGCAACCTCGTTGCGAATATAAAATACACCACAGAGCCGGATTCCCCAGGTTTTGAGCGAGTATTTAAATCCCCTTAAAAGGAAGATCTTAAATATAAAAAAAGAGTTTTGGAATCCGCTCTGACCTTTAAAAATCATTTTGAAGACTCGAAAACACTTTAAAGAGTGTTTGGAGTAAAGCTGATTTAATGAAGTAAATCAGTCCCCAGAATATTTAGAAAATGACTGAATATTATTATTTAATTAATATTCCCATAAAGAATAATCTTTATAAAAATAATTGAAGTAGAAGTATTAAAACTTATACTTGAAACGAGTATTAAATAACCAAAGATATACTTATATGAAAGTATTTTCTTTATTTGAATAATCAAAAATAAGTTTGATTATTAACACCTTATTCTTTAATAAAATAAAGAATATATTTCAGTAATAAGCGGAGTCATAATACCTCGAATGAATATTATAAATAATATTCATTAAATAAAATAAAAGGAGTCATACATCCTCAAATGAATATCCAAGTAATATTCAATAAATAATATAAAGGAGTCATAAGTCCTCGAATGAATATTCAAGATAATATTCAATAATAAAATAAATTTATCGAATAAACCTTATTCGATTAATAGTTTTGAAAACTATAACCATATATATATAAATATATATATATATATATATATATATATATCAAATCTACTCGGGATCCTCAACTCCCGGTTTTAGAAAATGTTTTCACCTTTGGGTCCCTATACTAAGGGTATATGCAATTTACCGCTATTCTCTAGCATAGGTATTATCAACTGAACCAACAGATATATATTTCAAGAATATGAAACAGGCATGCATATATACCATATCACATGCTACAATATATCGCAAGAATTTGCTAAATAACCAATATGCATTTATCGCAAGATCATGCATATACAAATGTATACATCACAACAACAGTATAACGGATAGAATACTTGCCTGAGCGACTTGGAGTGATAAAAGGCTCGGGACGAGTCTGGTAACCTATAAACAACAAGTAAGTTGGAATTAAACCAAAATCACTTGTAAATCTATACTTTAACTAACTTAGACTCTAACGCTTGTTTTGCGCTCACTGATTTGCTTAAGTCACTCGGGTACCCTCGGCTCCACCATTTTTAATAATTTAACCTTTACGAGTTTTAAAGCGATTCCTTCGCGAGTGTCTTACCAACTGCCTAACACACTTACCATAAATGTTTCATACCTTACTTAACCCTTTTTGGCCTTTAACCTATGTTTCAAAGTAAGGCGAGGGAAAAAGTTTCGTTCGCGAAACGCCGTTACTTGAAACGGTCGTTTCTCCTAAACCGTGCATCGGAATCGAACGAACTACATATCAAAACGAAGCTCGTAACATGAGCTATCTAACCATGGCAGTGGTCATAATCTAGAAGGGGGTTCTCGGGTCATAATGTTATGCACAAAAACAGTCTACAGAAAATCGGACGTTACGACGGCTATGTTTACGCGATTTCCCAATTTTTAACCATTCAAAACCAACCACAAACCAACCTCAAATCCAACATACAACCAACATCCATCCTCATCTCATCATAACAACCCCAACCAATTCAATTTAATCATTCATACTTATGCCTAAGCTTAACTTTAATCATACTTAAGTTCTTTTAATCAAAACAACAACATTTACCAATCCAACAACATCCCAAAACTCACTAATCTCTACTTACACAACCATCAAGCCTCTCATGAACTAAAATACTCATATTATGCTCTTAACATTCAATAACAAAGCTTGGTTAAGAGATTATACCTTCCTTGAAGCTTTTTAACACAACACAAGAGCTTTGAATGCCTAAAGAACCTTGATCCTTGCTTGTATAACCTTAATCTTTCATAAAAATTCAAGAAAACTAAAGTTATTTCTTGAAGGTTACTATTCACCATCTTCTTCCTTGATTTATTGGAAGAGATTGTGAAGGAATTAGGAGCTTAAACTTATAGCATATCCATATCTATGTACAAGGAAGCTTAGATAATTACCTTGTGATTTAACAATGCTTGGAACTTGATTTTTTTGATTTTTCTTCCTTTGAAAAAGATGAAAAGCCGAGAGCTTCAAGAACAAAGCCTTGGTTGCTTTTGATTTTTGATGAAAATGATTTTTGCTTGGCTTGGTTGCTTGGTTTTTGTGCTTGCTTTAGTCAATTACCTTCTTGCCCTTGAATTTGTGTGGTTCTCATTCAACCACACCTCCCTCCTTCCCATGTCATGCTTATATCATCCTCATGATGTCATCCTCCCTTCCTTGTCCTCTTTCTATTGGTTGGATGACATCATTCCCACTAATCCCTTTGATTAACTTCCTAATCGTTTGCCTAATGACCGCTGATCTGTTATACGGTTCGCTTAACTTTCGTTCTCGTTTATCGTTTGAAGGATCATACCCGGGATCTTATTACTTAGGTTCCCTTAACCTTTCTCAATACATTATATTCCTTTTTATGATCCTCTATTATAATCCTTTAATTTAAATCCTTTTTATCCTGTTACCTTATACTCAATTCTCTCCGTATCTTGTGGATTTCCGGGAAAAACCAAAGTGTTCGGAATTGGATTCTGACGATCTTTACATACACTTATATACCACATAGAGTACTAATAATATCCCATAAGATCAATAACAGAACCCCTACATAGCGTGGCATGAACAGTTTTCTCATTCAGCAAAAACACTATTCATAAGGGTTTCAAAAATTTCCAAAAATTGGGGTTATTATACCTCCCGTTATTTGTAACACTCAACCCTTTACATATTCAATGCACATTTGATCTCAATTAACACCCTCACGAGGCCTTAACTTCTTAATATCAGCAATCTGACCACATTCAACAAGATCACCTTCATTCCATCTGGATGTTTTTCATTCTCCATCAGGCATGTTGTTCCACAAATTCAAAACCGGAAGAAAGTAGGGTTTCGGGTGAGAGATCACCAAGTATTTTTGTTCAATACAATTAAACCTCTTTAAAGTAAAATAGGGTCGGGACCAAAAAAAATATTACTTAGCGAGTTTATTACTTTGTCGGGAGTAAAAATACATTGTGTCCATTATGTTGGGATCCGAGAAAAATATTATTTTAGCGAGGTCATTACTTTATCGATTATTACTTCATCGAGGTTTAACTGTACCACCCATCCAACGACATGCATCGGTCCATTTTTTGGCCCTATAAGCCTCCTCCTCGGGTGGGTACAAGCCTGTTTCATCTTCCTCCACAAGGGGCGGCTCATCATTGTCCATAAGGGGCATCAACTCGCGACATGCCTCTTCCATCTCACTAAAGGTTGGTGAGACACCAACTCTCTCCCCCTCATACCACGAGTTGCTTACTTGGGATTCCGAGAATGTGTTGCTAACATGGGATACAGAATCACAACTATGATCGGAGTTGTTGTCTCCGCTATACTCGCTAGTCATTAAAATTATTTTAATTTTTTATTTTAAAGAATTTTAAAGTGGTTCCAACAACATATTTGAAGTCTGAAAATTCAACCAACATACTTCAAATCTCAAAATGAAGTAATTTTTCCATATAGATAATATAAATACCACATATCTGGAATCCACTGAATATTACGAAATAACTATAATCTACTAAAAATTAAATAATATCTAGAATCCACTGAAATTGTGAAATACATGACAAAGTAATAAATGCTTGGTCCTCTAACCAAATATACGTAGTATGTTAGAAAGACCACCGGATTACCTGTATTGAGCAACTCTGTCAGTAGTATCAAGTTCCACAAAGCATGCAATATGGTAGAGTACAAGTACGCAACCCTCACGGATA
The DNA here is from genome assembly GCF_009905375.1 of Apium graveolens. Taxonomy (NCBI): domain Eukaryota; kingdom Viridiplantae; phylum Streptophyta; class Magnoliopsida; order Apiales; family Apiaceae; genus Apium; species Apium graveolens. Next base: position 63,482 of record NW_027419581.1, on the reverse strand, counting down.
TGCACTTGTGTAAGCTTCGATAGGTGTGTGTTGAAGTCATTTCAAATGGCTACGAGAATGGTACTCGAGCCATCATAGAGATTGAATCTTACAAAGCATGTCACATGTTCCCTCTATGCACCTCCCGTTATGTGTAACACTCAACCCTTTACATATTCAATGCACATTTGATCTCAATTAACACCGTCATGAGGCCTTAACTTCTTAATATCAGCAATCTGACCACATTCAACAAGATCACCATCATTCAATCCAGATGTTTTTCATTCTCCATCAGGCATGTTGTTCCACAAATTCAAAATCGGAAGAAAGTAGGGTTTCGGGTGAGAGATCACCAAGTATTTTTGTTCAATACAATTAAACCTCTATAAAGTAAAATAGGGTCGGGACCAAAAAAAAATATTACTTAGCGAGTTTATTACTTTGTCGGGAGTAAAAATACATTGTGTCCATTATGTTGGGATCCGAGAAAAATATTATTTTAGCGAGGTTATTACTTTATCAATTATTACTTCATCGAGGTTTAACTGTACCACCCATCCAATGATATGCATCGGTCCATTTTTTGGCCCTATAAGCCTCCTCCAAGGGTGGGTACAAGCCCGTTTCTTCTTCCTCCATAAGGGGCGGCTCATCATTGTCAATAAGGAGCATCAACTCGCGACATGCCTCTTCCATCTCACTAAAGGTTGGTGAGACACCAACTCTCTCTCCCTCATACCACGAGTTACTTAGTTAGGAGTCCGAGAATGTGTTGCTAACATGGGATACAGAATCACAACTATGATCGGAGTTGTTGTCTCCGCTATACTCGCTAGTCATTAAAATTATTTTAATTTTTTATTTTAAAGAATTTTAAAGTGGTTCCAACAACATATTTGAAGTCTGAAAATTCAACCAACATACTTCAAATCTCAAAATGAAGTAATTTTTCCATGCAGATAATAGAAATACCAAATATCTAGAATCCACTGAATATTACGAAATAACTACAATCTACTAAAAATTACATAATATCTAGAATCCACTAAAATTATGAAATACATTACAAAGTAATAAATCCTTGGTCCTCTAACCAAATATACCTAGTATGTTAGAAAGACCGTCGGATAACCCGTATTGAGCAACTCCGTGAGTAGTATCAAGTTCCATGTAGCATGCAATATGGTAGAGTACAAGTACGCAACCCTCACGGATATGCACTTGTGTAAGCATCGATAGGTGTGTATTGAAGTCATTTCAAATGGCTATGAGATTGGTACTCGATCCATCATAGAGATTGAATCTTGCAAAGCATGTCACGTGTTCCCTCTACGCACCTCTTGTTATGTGTAACACTTAACCCTTCACATATTCAATGTGCATTTGGTCTCGATTACAACCCTCACGAGGCCTTAACTTCTTAAGATCAACAATCTGACCACATTCAACAAGATCACCTTCATTCCATTCGGATGTTTTTCATTGGCCATCGGGCATATTGTTGCACAAATTCAAGACCGGAAGAATGTAGGGTTTCGGGTGAGAGATCATCAAGTATTTTTATTCAATATAATTAAACCTTTTTAAAGTAATAGGTTCGGGACTAAAAAAAATTACTTTCGCGAGTTTATTACTTTATCGGGAGTAAAAATACATTGTATCCATTATGTTGGGATCGGAGAAAAACATTATTTTAGCGAGATTATTACTTTATCGATTATTACTTCATCGAGGTTTAACTGTACCACCCATCCAACGATATGCATCGGTCCATTTGTTTGCCCTATAAGCCTCCTCATTGGGTGGGTACAAGCCCGTTACTTCTTCCTCCACAAGAGGCGGCTCATCATTGTCCATAAGGGGCATCAACTCGCGACATGCCTCTTCCATCTCACTAAAGGTTGGTGAGACCCCAACTCTCTCTCCCTCATACCACGAGTTGCTTAGTTGGTAGTCCGAGAATGTGTTGCTAACATGGGATACAGAATCACAACTACGATCGGAGTTGTTGTCTCCGCTATACTCGCTAGTCATTTAACCTATAAAAAAATAACATAAAAAGAAATCAAAATTAAATACCAAATTGCAAATTCATTTAAATATTACAATATTTCACTACACATACTACACTACTAATGAAATTTCTCTTATTGAGCATTTTTAAGATCTTCTATTCTAGTAGCACATTTTCTTTTATCATGGCCTTCCTTCTGACAATAAGTGCACTTCCTTGGAGCCTTCTCTTTTTTACCAAGCAATTTTTATGGGCTTTTGAAATGAATGTCCTTTTTCCTTCATTTGGTTTGGGACACATTAGGGTCAAGAATTGGTTCTTCATGAGCACTTGCATTTGGAGCATGAGAATTGCTTTCGTAAGAATTAATTCCATCAACGCTCATTCTTTCGAGAATTGGTATATCTCGATTCATCACTTCAATGACATAATTATACCATTCCTTAGATGCAATGCTACTTTGAAAAAAACTCATGGTGAGCATTGTCATGCTATTAAATCTATCGGTTGGGTTCATCTCATGACTTTCTCCACTGTCCAAATTGTAAGGCAACGCACCTTCTACTCTATGAGAATGCATTTTCCACCTCCTGAGTATGAAAGTGTCGGGAATTTCCGAAATTCCTTTCTTAGTGAAAACATATAATAGATATCTACAAGGTAGTCCCGAATATTCAAACTTTCTATACATACACATTCCCGTCAAGCCTACCTTATCAAATATAACAAAATAAACTATTCTTATCGTAGGCTCGAACATGGGCCTAGAACAACCATAATACATATAGACATCCCCTTCTCTTTCCTCATCTTCACAAGCTTTTCGGTCTTTTTGAACAAAGTATTTTGAAGCCTCATCCAATTCATCTTGAAATCTTCTAAACATCTCCATTGTGTAAAGACCAAAAGCATGATTCTCCAATGTGGTATGCATTTTCATGGAACACTTTAGATTAATGGTGACATATTCTTCTTCCTTCTCCCTCATGAATTTCCTTCCCAATGCTTTTTGGGCATTTTAATGAATTCCTTCAACTCCATCGCCGAACTCACTAACTAGCAAAAAAAAATCAACGCCTCACTCCTTGATGTACTATTTTGAAACGCAAAAAATATGTTCCTAGTACATGCAATTATCCACTTGCTCTTCAACTCATATAACCCCTACAACCATTTATATTCTTTCAAGTGATAGTTAGCCACCAAGGATTCCCATCTAGCCTAAAAAATATCTTCGGTTAGAGAATATAAATACAATCATTTAAGTCTGGCTTGAATTCCGGGAAAGCTGAATAATACACTACTACATAAATGGCCTTCAACAACATCCAAAAAATGTTAAAAATACTAAAAAAATGTATCCATAAGTCGTAAAGTAACACTTTCATCCATTTTGAGGGTGTTGAAAATTTGCATGTGGCCTTTGATGTTATGCCAACACATTTTAGAAAACTACGTCAATATTCATATTATGTTTCCTTAGGTCCCTATGACGATATTTTTTACTTAATAAAAACACCAACACTGGTGTTGACTTTAACTCTATAACAACACCGTCTAGTCAATAATAACAGGTGTGGGGTGTTGCCTTAAATCTTATTAAAATATCTCTTTCCATCTATAGCAACACAGTTGATTAACATTTCTTATTCTTTTCAACACCTAATCATGTTATAGCAACACAGAAAAGTTAATACCGTTAAAGTTTTAGCAACATTTTTTTACAAGCAAAGCCAACATTGTTTGTAATAATTTTAAAATAGATTTTTTTCTTAACAAATATACCAATATTAAATAATATTAATCCAAAAAATACATAACCAAATGCAAATCAATTTAAAATCTAACATACACACGTCAATAAAGAACTTCCAACTAGGAAGTTTCAACCTAAACTTATATAACAATACCAACCTAAATTTAATACAGGGTATATAGTCAATATTGTAAAACTTTAACTTCAAAAGATTAATGTCTTGAATCATCATAGTCTTCATCATTCCTTTTGATTCCTTGTTTGCCGACTTTAGAGCTGTTATTTGAGGAAGATCAAGGGAAAAATTGAAGGCATCAGGAAAAATCAGAATTCTAAACTAAACTTCATCCTAGAACATATAAATTTTAGTAAGAGATATTTACAGATACTTAGTAGGAGTAAGTGTGCATACCCACTAATATATTTTCTATTTTCTAAATAATCATGCGTAAAACATATATCAGGTACATTCTTCCCCTTTAAAATAGTTTACTTTCTGCATTATGAGGTTTCCAGCATATGCCAACGAATACAATAAGCTCCGACTGATATGTCTTTAGAGAGTCAATATTTGAGGGAGTAATTCTCCCTTAACCAAATTTCATTGTGTTCTTTTTATTTTAGTATGTCAAACATAAGAAACAAAATTCTTTCTGTCTTAATGTATACTGGGAGAAATAAAAAAACATAGTAAAAAAGGGAAGCGGGTTGGGTAGCAAATAAGTTTCATAACATCATCAACTAAAACCTGTAATTTATTGAGCATCTTTAATTCCTTCAGAAGTAAATGCAACTTGGTCTGAATTGAAGGTTTGATTGTAAAGCAGATCTCGTTATCCCTCGAACCTATAAAAACCCATACTACAAATTAAGGAGTATATAAAACACATCAAGCAAAATGCTTACTCTTATTCACTAAAACTAAGAAAAGGTTCATTTTATTACATTATGTGTTACTTTCTAAAAGTAATGAAAGATCTATTTTCTATGCTTTTCTGGAATAATTTATTTGAAACAACTGAACGGATTAAAGTGTAATTGTTGTAAATGTTAAAAGACTCAATTATGTACTGCATCAGAATGGCAGATATCTAAATCTTCGAAAAATATGGAGAAATATAACAGTCAGTACAATTCTACTACCATTTTTTAATAAGAGACTACTTGAACTGGTATCACTTTTTATACGATAAACAATGGCAAGATAGAATAGTCTAAAAGGTCCCCAATAACTTCACAGAGTTGTAACTGATGGTCGGTCATCTCATTGTTTCTACTACAAATGCATCGATAATTACATTATAGATTTTATAGGATTCAGCAGACTAAAAAAAGTTGTAGCAATTTTTCTGGTCATAAAATTTTTTTCACTTAAAACTTTACATTATCAGATCTACCATTCATCTTTGTTACATCTTTACATTATCATATCAAAAGGTGTTTATGCGTGTAAAACAAATTCTACCAAAGAAGACTATAAAAAAAATTTATTCGTGATAATTATAAATTATTCCATTCAAATATTAAAGAAGAGACAAAATATAGGAAAATACAATGGGAATCTAAACAAAGGCCAAGTTGTAAAGACAGTGGCGAAGAATTAAATTTAGAATAATGCCTCATAAAGTTTGCAAGAAGTTATTTATTATTTTCTTCCTAGTTTCCTTGAACTGACAAAACCATCTAACATACCCAATGTCTCTCAAGTCTAGTAGACTTGTATAATGACTAAATAGACCAACATGTAACAACCTAATTTCATATCAGTATGGGTGATTTAGTAACAAGGAAGTAACTAACCAATATATGCCTTACATCTGTATAACTAACCGAATGAGGTTAATTACATGTTAAAGCACAAATATGTTCATTTATAACTCAAAAAGATTATTTCTAGTTCAAATAACAACCTGCAGCAATTATAGATGTGTCTCTTTCTAATTCTATAAGAACACACAATTTAACTTCTTAAGAGTTATTCTTTTTTAACTTTATAATTAGGGTGGTAGTGCTACAAGGACACTACTAATGTACAGTTGAAATGCATTTGCCAAAGATCATCACTCCAACAATCATTTCCTATTACGCTTTAGTTAACAGGAATATGCTTCTTATAATAAAAAATATATAGGTAAATTTACGGAAACATGGAAAAGATATAGGCCACAACAGTAAATAACTTAAAATTTGTTAGGTGACAATACCAACAGAGAACACGGAATCTTTTTACAAAGAAAACAACAGAAAAAGCGATAAGACATTCATGAACTTGAACTAACCTGACTCAGATGCATATCATCAAGCACATTTCTAATCATGTTAGGAAATGAATAACACACAGAGGGGGTGAAAGTATTTTACTATTTTTGTGCTTTTCTTGAATGTTTGTGGTTGAACAAAGTAAATTAAATCTTGTAGTGAAACGTGTTCATACAAAATTTAAGCTTGCAGAAAATAAAGAACACAGATCTTCAAAACTCACTTAATTTTATATTAAAATTAAGACTGTTTTGCTATAAAATATCTAGGCTCTTTGTTGATAAAGAGCTTAGCTTCTCCTTGAGAGTGTTATAAAAATTTTGATCTAAATTGTTACAACTAACCAAAGGACCAGTGTTAACTTTATAACTCAGTAAACTGCTGGTTTACACAGTGTGTAATAAGACATGCTATTAGCTTTTCTAAACTTTCACTTGTCATTTCTATTTATAGAAAAGTAGATCTTCCATTTCTCGCTTAGCATATCTTTAGCATCCCGTGTTCACTTTTATCTTCCTTTGTCAGTTAATCTTTACCATTGATCTTGCACATTCTTCAAGCTGCTTTTTGTAGACTTGTCAATCCAGCTGGTTGGATTGTTTGGTGATTGTTTATCTAGAATATTGAACTGGTCTGTGATTCTGTACTTTGAGAATTTTACTGGAGATCTCGAGTTTAGGCACATAGAGATCTTGACATCTCGATAAGTATAATGACTTATCGAGATCTCTAATGTTCTAGTGAATTTGACTTATATAGGTCTCTGAGTTCTCGAATGAAACTTTAGCTTGTCGAGATCTCTCTGCATCATGTCTTCACATTGTCTTGTCGATAACTTAGAGTTCTCTAGTGAATTTTGACTTATCGATATTTCTGAGTTCTCTAGTAGACTTAGACTTATCGATAACTCAGAGTTCTCTAATGAATGTAGACTTGCCGATAACTCTGAGTTCTCTAGTGAAAAAATGACTCGTCGATATCTCCAACCTTCATGTCTTCTTAACTTGTCGATATTTCTCTGAGTTCTCTTGTAGCTTTCTTGACTTCTCGATAAGTCATTTGGAGTTCTCGAATGACTTCTCTATAACATTAAATCTATTACTTGTAGAGATCCTGACTTAGAGTATTTTTATACAAACAGAATTTTTCAACTCCAAGCTTCTTCAAAATTCTTCTGAGGCATGATCTTCTTGATCTATTTCCAGATAGAATCCTTAGGCTTGATACTGTTTCAGGAAAAAGACTCCAGTCTGCTCCTTTGACATTTTTACAGACTTTAAATGTTTTAAGTACAAAATACAGATTAAGATAACAATACAACTTACTTAGGCTTGACAAAATGTCTTAGTCTTGTTAAAGTACATGCATGTCTTTTACAACAATCTCCCCCAATTTGTGAGAAGATTGCTTAACACAAATTCATGCATGTTAACAAGACTAACCCCAAGTTTAAAGAGATGAAAGATTAAATTGATACACAAAGCTTGATCAACTTGAAACTATTTGTACATTAGGAAATTTATAGAGTTTAATGATTACAAGTGTCAGGTAAAGACAGTTTTTACATCAGCTTGTTCTCTTTGTAGGTCCTTTAAGTAATCAAGAATTTCAAGTTCTTCTATAATAGGTGTCCCACTTAGAGCTTCTATGAGTTCATGACTTGCTGCTTTTGAGTAACCTTTATCCAGTAAATCAATCCTGAATCTTGAAAATTGACCAGCTTTAATGTTAAGAAATTTTCCATCTTTGGAGATTCTACTCATCCCTTTTTCTTTCAATTCTTCAGATCTTTTTATGTACATCTCTATTTCTATATCATACTTCCCCATTCTCTCTTCAGCTTCAGCCTCTTCTCTTTTCTTTGTTTCCTCCCGTTCAATCAACCATTCAGCTAGAACTGATTTCCATGCCCTTGAAGCAGTATCCTTGTCCTTTACAAAGCTTATTATTCTCTTAATTTATGTGGTTGAAAGAGAGTCCATTAATTTACTGCTAAGAAAGGTGGAGGAACCATCTTCATAGAAAATTCTGACTTCCCTAAGAGATATAATCCAAACTTTGACTATTTCCTCAGCAAGTTATTGAAAATAGTCTTCATATGAGATGTACCAATTTAGAGGTAAAATGTTAGATTGCTTGAAATAGTTCCAGATGGCCTTTTCAGTGACTTCCACTTTCTTTACAGGCTTGACTTTCTTAGGCTTTCTCCCAACAGATTTGTGCTTGAATTTTAGTGAAGGTTTGGCTAAAGGCAGGGTTGTCATTTTCTTGAGATTTGTCTGGCTTATGGTGATAGGAATTTTTAGAACAGAGTTGGTTTTTTGTTTGTACAGAAACTTTGGCTTTGAGGTTTGAGGTGGTTTGATGTTTGAGATAGTTGATATTGTGGGTTGAGCTGAGATTTGAGTTGGTTGTGTTTGGATTTTTAGGGTTTTTTGAGTTTCTGAATCATCATGAGGCTTTCTGCTCTTCCTCTCACCTCTTCTCCTCCTTTCTTCATCTTTCTTGTCATCCTCCTTCTTCTTCTATCCTCCCTTGCTACCCGATGGCTTACTAAACTGACTTGGATTTGTGATCATCTTTCTTCTGCTCATCATCATTCAAGTTATCCTTGTTGATTTATGTTTTGGGCAGGTTGGCTTCTGTATTGTCCAGATATCTCCTCAGTAGCTTTATCATTTCCATATCATCATTATTCTTGTTTTTCTTAGCTCTTAAGCTAGTTTCTAGGATCATGACAAGCTTCTTGTTGCTCATGACACACTGTTTGGGGATCTGAAAATGTTTGAAGTGATTGGTGGTTGGACAGATGTATGTTACACCCTTGCTTGGCTGTAAATATGCTTCAAGAAAAGTAGCCATTTGAGCATTCCTCAATTCAGTCAATAGCAAGGTATCTTCATGAGTTATAACTTTGACTTTGCTGATGAAGATATCTAACTCAGATGCCCTCCTTGAGACAAGGTAATTTAGAAACACTTGCATACATCTGTCTGTCCCTAAATCATTTACATTGATCATTATTCTCTTGTGCATAAAGTTGTCCTGATTGACCATGATCACTCTTATGAAATTAATTGTCTTGTCTAGGACCTTTTTGTATGTGAAGTGATTGTCGTTGAGAGAAGCTTTTAAAGCTGTGAGTAGTTCATCAAACTCTCTGCTCAGACTAGGTCCTTCAGCAGCCCTAATAAGTCTCTCCATGTCAAGATCAACTTCTTTAGATTTATTTTCAGCACCCTAGACTTGCTGTTGAGATGACCTTGATCGTGTCAACCTAGCCTCTATCTCCCCCTTAGTCTTGTTGACAGGCATTAGAAGGGGAGTAGGAATTTCAGGCCTGACTTTTTCAGGCAAAGAGGGTAGTGGTATGTTGAGTTTACCCATAATGGCTCCCAAGGCTATAGAATTCTGCATTTCAAGATGCTTATTGTAACGTTTGGGAAATATTATGTAATTATTTTTCTCAATAAATAATTATTATATGATTTTTTATGTGAATTTTGGTAAATTATTTGATGATGGATAATAATAGTTGGATGTTTATTTCTCATAAAATTTAGATATTTTAATTTTTAATTATCCAGAATTAAATCTAGATAATTTTGGTATTTTATTGTAATTTTTGGATCATTGTATGATTCTATAAGAATTTATAGAATTAATAATGATTATTTTTACATAATTATAAAATTATTTTTTAGAATCAGAAATCATCCCACTTCAATCGTTTTTTCGTTTTTACAACCCGAAACTCTTCCGAAAACTCCTTCCTAACCTAATTTGATAATTTTGAACACTTTCCGTGTTTTAACTTTTTCGATCCGGGATACGGTTTGACCCGTATGAATCCCGGCGTAAAATTTTCGATACGCAAATCATTGTATAGATCGATAAAAATCCGTATTCTCAAAAGGCGAGACATTATTACCTTATTTTCGTATAAAGTATTTTATAGAAAGTTCTGTTTTGATAATTATCCAAATCTGATATTAAAATTATATCGTCATATGGTTATTTAGCGGCTAAGTAACCTATTTTCGGATCCGATACGTAAATATAATTATCGAATTACTAAATAAATAAAATATGTGATGGTTCTGTCAGCTATGTTTTGCTATATTACTAATTTTCCGTGATTTGTTGGATGCGAAGATGAATTCTGTAATTAATTATCGAGCTGTATGAATTTAATTCATTTTAAAGTAATTTTATTGAATATTTATTCTTATAAATGCAAAAAACATTTTTAAAATTATTTTGGGTGCTTTATAATTTTATGTATTATTTTTAGGAATTTATAAAATTTAGAAATCAATATTTTATCTATTAATTATCTTTAAATGATTTTCTGATTCTATTTAATCGTAAAATCAATATTTAATTCTAGAATGCTTCAAAAATCATGAAAATTTTATTTTTATTAACTCTTGAATATTCTAAGAATTTTAAAAATTATTTTGGGAATTTTTCTGATCAAATTTACGCGCGCGATGAATCATTTAATTGTTAAAAGACGGATACGAGTTGTATTTCAAAAATGGATTAAAAATTATAAACAATCTATATATTACTAATTTTATGTATTTCAGGATTTTAAAACTATATACGAGAGTTTTCGAATTATTTTATCCGCTAAATTTTCGTTAAATTCTTGAATTGGAGGCGTCCGAAATCAGAATTTTCCCGATAAAAGATTGTTAATTAAAAGGGGGGGCAGGGATCAACCGGGTTTAACCCGTTGCTCCTTCTTCCCAGTTCTTATTCTCCCTTCAAATCCCTCGATTAAATCTCTCGCAATCCCTCTTTCTCTCTTCTCCCTTTTCCGATGCTTCCGCCTTCTTCTTCCCTGGCTTTGCTGCCGCCACCGCGGCCTTGTTTTCTTTCTTTTCTTCCGGCCTATTTCCGGAAACGCTGCAGCGCCTCTGTTCCTTTTCTCTTGCTGCTTCTTCCTTGTTTTTCCGGCCTGTATATGTATGAATATGCGTGTATACGCGTATGTTGTGCTTTGTGTGTATTATGGTTTCCGTTTGTTGTTGCCTGTGTTACCGCTTAGTTCCCCTGTTCTCTTTCCGGCCTATTTTCCGTCCGTGTGTAGTATATTCCGGTTGCTATTCTGCGAATATTAATTTGAGATGTTGATATTTTTGCAAGAAATTTTGATAAATATTCATGAAATAAAATTCATTTTCCTGTGGGAAAAATAATTTTAATCGGTAGGGTTCGCGCCGGAAACCCGAATAAACCGGGTACCAGCGAATTTTACCACCGTCGACGATGAGCCGTGGCAAGTCGACGGTGGACAATGATGATTAATTCTGAGTCCTAAACTATAAATAAATAAAATTAGTTGTAAAATAAATTTCGAAACAAAAATGAATAATAATAATTAATAAATTAAATTTGTATCGATGGATGGGATTGATGAATTGATTTGTGGATTGCTTGGTATTGCGTTTGTTGTTGTGATGGACGTCGATTTGCTCGACGAGTAGGCCGATAAACAATGGAGACGCTGCCCGATTTAGGGAAATGAATTCCGAAAATACGGGATCGTAACCTATAATTATCGGAGACGTCGAACGAAAGTATATAACTATATTATACGAATTTAGTTGTGTGCTGTGACAAAATATTTTATAATCAACTACCCTATTATTTTTAAACAACAAATTTACGTACTTTTCGAAAATAAATACCCAACTGATTTTCGGCGATGTGAACCATAATTGCCGTGTATTTCAATAATACATATAAATACGAGTTGGGTTACGAAACCGTATGGGTAGAAGTGATAAAGGTGTATGTTGAGCGAGACGATTATCTAAATTAGGGTATTTTAACCCTGTAGGTCCTAGACGGATAACCCGAGTATCAACATCGGACTAAGAATGATCTAGTGATTAGACGTAGAGATCAATGAAGTTCCCATCGAAGAACCTGAGTGTTGGGATCGTATCCAAAATGTGATAGTAGTTTGACGATAAAAGCTGAACGTTCAAGTTGAACCAAAGTCAACTAGTAATAGCAGTTAAAGCTTATCGAGGCAAGTATTCCTGAACTTTATTTTAAATACTGCAAATATTTCTTCGTTCCTATTCTAAGTTCAGAATAGCTAAATGTTTTACATTTTACTGCAATTACTCTTATTATGCACGTTCTTTTCATTATTCTTCCTATGATTCGATTGCTCTCTTGAGCAAATACCCATTCTTTCGGGTTATTTGCGAACCCTGAATTGAGATGTTTTGAATTCAAAATAATTTGACATCAAAATACTTCACAGGATGGATAATAATGATGTGTGGGATTCAGTTTTACTTAATCCTAAGGACCAGGACATGACCGGTGCCTTGAGATGGGCCGTAGAGCATGGGTATCTGACTGATCTATACAGGTAGGTATAGATCTGCACTGTATCCTGACTGATCAGCAGGATATAGGGGCGAACTAGTGTCCAGTCTAATTTGTTGTTGATTGCCATTAACGGCATTCTCTCTCGAAAGATTTTATGATTCCAAAACCGGACAAAACCCTGATTCAGGAAATGAATCCGGGAATCACTTGTCACTTTTGGATTTATGATTATAGGTTGGGGACAGCCAACGTTTATTCGCTCACTCACTTAAATAAATAGAATTGTTCAAAATTGTTTCAAGCTTTTGTCCGAAAATTTTCCTTTGATATTAACACTTGAAATTAAAAATATATATATATACTTGCTGGGAATTTTTGGCTCACTCTTGCTTTGTATACTCTTATTTCTTTCAGAAGCAGAGAATGATAAAAGTGAATAGCTTTCGATAGACAACAGAAATTAGAGAGATCTCTGTTGCGAAAGGACAAAGATGTGAGAAAATAAGACACCGGCATTAGTATAAAGGTATTTAAACTTGTATTCTAGTTGTTGTGAGTTGTAGAAGGTTAGATTCTTGTTTCATACCATAACCTATAAACGATCCAGATTCAAGTGGTTAATTGAATATTCTTTTATTTTATGTAAAGATTATTTAGTGATACCAAATCTTGACCCCGGATTTGGGTTGTTACAAGTTGGCATCAGAGCTACAGGTTACTGGTCAGTGAAATAAGAATAAGTGAGGGTAAGATAGGAGTGATAGGCCATATAAGATAGGAAAGAGTCGGGCATACTCATTTTAAGTTCGAATTGAGTTTTCTGAGAACTTCATGAGTTTTGGTATGATTTAACTTAGAATTAGGTAGTAGAACGAGCTCCACGCCGAAGGCAACCAGTTGATGGAAACTGATGAAAAACCAACGTTGCACGTTTTGAAGGCACCACCATTGCGAGAAGACTCTTATCACTTATCGGGAGTTGCGCAAGGAATGATATTTACCTTACTAGGTATAGGTAAGACTAGCAAGAAGGTGCGACCTTATCTATAGACCAAACGTCGAATCACCTGCGTAGTTGTAAGCATAACGTCAAGGACGATGAAAAGAATGTCAAAGATAGTACCAGATGTCAACATTGCGGTAGAATTGCGAATAAAATGATATACAACGGTATATGAAGTTTCGTCGACTAATAAGTGCGAGCAGAATCCAAGGAAAAGTAGAAGATGTACCAAAATGGAGAGATCCTTATATGAGCATTCTTTTAATTAGATATTTCATTAATGGATCATAAGAATAACAAGTGACTTATATAGTAATGACGACCAAACATTGATTTTCAAAATTTTAAAATGAGATTTTCAAAAAAGATTTCCTTAATAAACTTTCAGAAGATCTTTTGCATAACATGAGTTTCACAATTTGTTTGTCAAATTACTACTTAAGTTCTTGTTATTATAAACATAAAATGACCTAAAAAGAAGAATGGATCTAGATTCAGTATTGTTAGTTCGGAGGACTAAGTAGACCCACTAACAGGAAGAAAGTTTAAAGTTTTCCGTGAAAAATAAATATAAATTCTATTTAATAATATCAATAATTGAATCAACGTGTTAAAATATTATTTACCCAATTCATAAAATTATTAAAATTTAACAAGATTTGTGATTCGAACGGATAAAGGATGATTGGAGGAAATGAAAGACTCTTCTGGATGATTGGAGAAGAATCGTATTTCTATTGATAAAATTGAGGCGTTGCGTGAGCGAGGGTTAATCTACGTGACGTAGGAAGCAGTGAATATAAATTTCGTAAGGACGCGATTATGATCAAATCATTAAAGCATTTAATATGAAGGCATTTCCAGACGACATTCCAAAATTATAATGTGATTTAAATTTTGAATCTCTTGTTCCAATGATTCCTGAAGGCATACATATGTGAAGCGTGGACGGCAATGAACACTGATATTCTTTCCTCAAATATTATAGCATGTGTTCTCCTTGATTCTTGAATACGTATGAACTTTTTCTATTAATAAATCATATGAGGTGAAAGCGAAAGAAAATTTATTGTATTCCTTCTGAATTATTCCTCTTCTCAAATTATTGTTTCCTGATTGAGACAAACAGTGTTGTGGTATGACGCTTTGCCGAAATGACGAAGAGTCGGGTGGGACGCCACCTAATAATGTGTTGTATGACATATAGTATGAAAGACTGGCCATCTTGAGTACGAATATGGTTGTCTCATTTATATCCAAATCTTCACTCATTCTTCTTCCTACAATTTGTTGACTTATAGCTCCTCCCAAGCAGATGTTGCATCGTTATTCCTTATTCAGTTTTTCAATCAAAATCCTATTCACAAACTATCCTCTTGCATAGAATCTGTTCTTTGACGATTACAAAAGAAATGGAATAGTCCCGTGTGACAGGTAAAATTACGTGTCAAAGGAGGATATGATTGCAAACCGATAAATGGTGGACACCTGCGAGCAAGAAAGAATGGATACACCGACAATATGGACATGGCTAAGACATCAAGTCAAACAGTTGTTCTTGCTACGGGAATCTCATCAGTACGGTAGATTACGTTAACGCGATGCACTTCGAATCGGAAGATTTCGACGAGAAATAAATCGTTAGTGAACCGTAATAAATAGATTAATTACAAAATAAGGAAGTAAAGTTGTGTGCGTCAGAAAAAGCAAACGAGTATCGGGACGACAATCAAAGATCAAGGAAATTCTGAACAATAATTCAGACATGCAATTACTATGTGAAGCATCTCTTCGTCACGGGAAGATATTTGTCGTGAAGATTCGAGATGGAAGAAATCTTAAATGTAATCGAACTTCGACCATGTTCTTCAAGGAATTGTGAAGTTCTCTAACTTGCGTAAATAAGTTATGGTGAATTCAATTCTCATACTCGGGCGAGTGGTGAAAGTTCGATACGGGAACATAAGTGGAGATAAAGTAATGGTGATTCGATTACGAAACCTTTTAAGAAATAATGATCCAACAATTGAGTTTCTACCCGATGGTGACGATAATAAGGAAAACCATGGGTGGTTATTAGCAGATAAATAGATCAGTTAACGGAATTAAGTGTGTATCGTCAACAATAAAGGATCGATGTGATTAGTTGAAGGACGCGGTATGATTCTTAAAAGTAATTGTATACAAGTAGTAATGGAAAGAAATAAGTTAAAAGACTTGCGAAATAAAATTTTTGAGAAATAACAAGATAATTCTAAACTCATTAGTAACATGTTGTAATATTCTGAAAGAACTGAGAAAGGTATGGTGATATTAATCATTGTTGATTTAAGACCTTAGTCCAATTCAAAAAAGATATATGTTATGGCAGTCAGATGCTGATCAAAATGATATAATTTCAAGTATGGTGAATTGATGATTTTGGTTGGTGGAAGTGGGTGGATATAATGGTGGATGATTTGGCTGATTAATGGTGTCGGCTTGAGTCCGACTGGTAGTCAATGGTGTAGGGGAAGTGTTGCCCAAATTTTCAGAAATTACCCCACTTTTAAGAACCAAAAGGTATACCTTCATATTTTATCGAGATACCCGATGGTACTCCAAATGATTGCGATCCCGGTTCTTGAAAAAGGTTGTTATGACCAAACCGACTTTATATAATTGGTCTTTGATTTCAGTTAGCTAGTCAGCACTTGGTTTAATCGATCAGTTAAAAGTGTTAACTGATTAACTTTACCAATTAATGGTTAGTTAAATGGAAATCGATTCTAATTAGATTGAGTCAAGCTCTGACATGATTTTCAGATCCGAAATCAAAGCAATTAGCAATTTGGAGGAAGTAATGGCATCGAAAGAAGTTGAAAATTTAGTAGAATTAGAGTGATGTTACTGCAGACATGTGCGAAATTTTATCTAGGTGAGTACGCCCTTTTCGATAAACAAGAGGAACATAAAGTAATTGGTACATGCTAATAAGAAGAATATTTTCAAGAACTGAAGGTTCAGGATAAAGCAAAAAAATTCTATCATCTGTCATAGCGTTCCACGAAGGACGTGAATGTACATTCATGTCAAACCGGGTACCCACGAATTTTACCGCCATCCACGATGAGCCGTGGCGAGTCGACGATGGACAATGATGATTAATTCTGAGTCCTAAACTATAAATAAATAAAATTAGTTGTAAAATAAATTTCGAAACAAAAACGAATAATAATAATTAATAAAGTGAATGCGTATCGGTGGATGGGATTGATGAATTGATTTGTAGATTGCTTGGTATTGCGTTTGTTGTTGTGATGGACGTTGATTTGCTCGACGGGTAGGCCGATAAACAAAGGAGACGCTGCCTGATTTTCGGGAAATGAATTCCGAAAATACGGGATCGTAACCTATAATTATCGGAGACGTCGAAGGAAAGTATATAACTATATTATACGAATTTAGTTGTGTGCTGTGACGAAATATTTTATAATCAACTACCCTATTATTTTCAAACAACAAATATACATACTTTCCGAAAATAAATACCCAACTGATTTTCGGTGATGTGAACCATAATTGCTGTGTATTTCAATAATACATATAAATACGAGTTGGGTTACGAAACCGTATAGGTAGAAGTGATAGGGGTGTATGTTGAGCGAGACGATTATCTAAATTAGGGTATTTTAACCCTTTAGGTCCTAGACGGAAAACCCGAGTATCAACATCGTACTAGGAATGATCTAGTGATTAGACGTAGAGATCAATGAAGTTCCAATCGAAGAACCTGAGTGTTGGAATCGTATCCAAAATGGGATAATAGTTTGACGATAAAAGCTGAATGTTCAAGTTGCACCAAAGTCAACTAGTAATAGCGGTTAAAGCTTATCGAGGCAAGTATACCTGAACTTTCTTTTAAATACTGCAAATGTTTCTTCGTTCCTATTCTAAGTTCAGAATAGTTAAATGTTTTACGTTTTGCTGCAATTACTCTTATTATGCACGTTCTTTTCATTATTATTCCTATGATTCGATTGCTCTCTTGAGAAAATACCCATTATTTCGGGTTATTTGCGAACCCTGAATTGGCATGTTTTGAATTCAAAATGATTTGACATCAAAATACTCCACGCGCTGGATAATAATGATGTGTGGGATTAAGTTTTACTTAATCCTAAGGACCGGGACATGACCGGTGCCTTGAGATGGGCCGTAGAGCCTTGGTATCCGACTGGATCTATACAGGTACGTATAGATCTGCACTATATCCTGACTGATCAGCAGGATATAGGGGCGAACTAGTGTCCAGTCTAATTTTTTGTTGATCGCCATTAACGGCATTCTCTCTCCAACGGTTTTATGATTCCAAAACCGGACAAAACCCTGATTCAGGAAACGAATCCGGGAATCGCTTGTCACTTTTGGATTTATGATTAAAAGCTGGGGACAACCAACATTTATTCGCTCACTCTTTCAAATAAATAGAATTGTTCAAAATTGTTCAAAGCTTTTGTCCGGAAATTTTCCTTTGATATTAACACTTGAAATTCAAAATATATATATACTTGCTGGAAATTTTTGGCTCACTCTTGCTTTGTATACTCTTATTTCTTTCAGAAGCAGAGAAAGATAAAAGTGAATAGCTTTCGATAGACAGCAGAAATTAGAGAGATCTCCGTTGCGAAAGGACGAAGATGTGAGAAAATAAGACACCGGCATTAGTATAAAGGTATTTAAACTTGTATTCTAGTTGTTGTGAGTTGTAGAAGGTTAGATTCTTGTTTCATACCATAACCTATAAACGATCCGGATTCAAGGGGTTAATTGAATATTCTTTTATTTTATGTAAAGATTATTTAATGACACTAAATCTTGACACCGGATTTGGGTTGTTACACTTATGGGAGTCTACCAGGGTTTGGATATCTGTTTGTTGGCTCTTGACAAGAGATGTCAAGGCCTGAACTTGTGCAGTGAGAGAAGAGTTGGAGTATTGCAATGCAGTGACTTGACCTTGTAGATATTGAATCTGTAGATTTATTGATGTAGATGCAGGTTGATGGGAGCTTGATGTAGAGATAGCAGTGGAAGACCCAAATGTAGCTTGCACAAATTTCTGAATTTCATCCATGACAAAGGGAGAAGGAGTGTATCTTGTAGTGTGCATCTGATCTAGCTTCAACCTTGTGTCATTAGAGTTAGAGATATGTGATAGGGATAAATAAATTATGATAGTATAATTAAATACTGCAAGGTGTGGGCTGCTAGGCCCAATAAAAAGATATATGATACTCAGACCAGAAAGGTTAAGCCTGATGGACCAGATCAGGCCTGATGAAATAAAGAAGGCCCAAAAACCCTGATTATTAATTAATTTCGTAATTAATTAATAAGGGAAAAATCAGCTATTGAGAAGAGTCCCGATAAGGATATAAATCCTTATAGATTAGCCTCAAGGGGACCTAAAAGGATAAGGAATCAGTTTCCTACTATCTAGGACTCCAAAGTCCATTCTAATTATGAGACTTGCCCACCAAGTCTCCTATACCAAGTCCAATTCAAGGACTCCCAACATCTATATAAGGGGTCTCACCCCCACCAATCAGAACTACATTTTTTGACTTGATCCTTGGCAATCAGCAAGGTACGTAGGCATCTTGTTAAGGCAAATTGAGTCACGAAACACAAGAGCAGTCAAAATCGAGCCTTGTAGCTCACGTTCCTTATTATTAAACACAGCAATTATATATATTAGTTTTAATCCATAACATTTGGCACCGTCTGTGGGAAAGCACAACAACAACCATGGCGAGAACACGGAGAACAATTAGAGCTCTAGAGGAAGGAACACCATCAGAGACAACCCAGGTGATTTCGTCAACCGTGGAGGTTCCTCCCCATTCAACTTATGCATCTACTCAGGGGGAAGCCCAGATAGGGGCAACTCAACCTCAGCCACAAGGGACAACTCCCCCGACTATTCAAGGTACAAATCCTCAAGTTCAACAAGTACATATACCTGTGAATTCTCGACCCGTCGGGTATGAATATTCAACTATTGTTACTACTAACCCCCCTTATGGGATGCCCCTTCACCCTGAGGTTGGAGGAAGTGGATATGCTGGGCGAAGCGAAGCACGAGGGCAGTCGCCCCCCTATATACGAGGTTTGGCTCCTATCCCCGAGGATCGGGAATTTTCTGGTCCTTACACTGAGAGAGACTCCGAATCTTCGGATGATGAAGTGGCCCCGAGAAGGAGGCATCCTGGAAAAGAGCCAATGGCCGATGGAAGGCAACGCCCCCAAAGCACCCCAGGGGTGAATCCCCAAGAAGTGCAAGAAAGGATCAGGGCTCATGAGGCTGAAATCCAAAGGCTGAGGCGTGATTTGGAGGCTCACCAGGCCACCAGACCCCAGATACCTCCTAGGGGGAGAAATCCTCCTCCTGTCATAGACCTGGATGGTCCGGTACGAAGAAGGGCTGTTGTCCCAAGAACTGATCCAAGCAATCTCCTTCCCCTTGAAGATCCTGATGATCCGACTCCACCCTTCACAGAAGAGATAATGAATGCCCATATCTCAAGAAAATTCAAGATGCCCACTATCAAAGCCTATGATGGCACGGGAGACCCCACTAATCATGTTAGGGCATTCTCTAATGCACTGCTGCTGCAACCCGTGAATGATGTTATAAAGTGTCGGGCCTTCCCTCAAACCCTGTCGGGTATGGCTCAAAGATGGTACAGTTGCCTGCCCCCAAATTCTATTGGATCGTTCAGAGAATTAAGTCAGGCTTTTATTAAGCAATTCATCAGTGGAAGAGTCCATGAGAAAAGTTCAGCATCTCTTATGAGTCTTGTGCAGGGAGCTAAGGAATCCTTGAGAGATTATCTGAATCGTTTCACAAAGGAGGCTTTAAAAGTCCCGGACCTTGATGATAAGGTGGCCATGATAGCACTGCAACAAGGAACTAGGGACGAGTTTTTTAAGATGTCTTTGGCCAAACGTCCCCCTGAAATCATGTTGCAGCTCCAAAAGAGGGCCGGGAAGTATATCAAGGTTGAAGAAAGTATGAGGAAGACCGTAGTAAGTAATGAGCCCACTGGAGGCAAGAAGCGGAAAGCTAATTCAGAATATATTGCAAAGGACAAATATCCTAGAATCGAACAAAACCCTGATTCAACCCCCAAGAAAGGAGGACTTGGGCAAAAGTTCACTGAATACGCTAAGCTGAATGCTCCTAGAAGTCAGATTTTGATGGAGATTGAGAAAGACAGAGATATTCGCTGGCCTAAGCCCTTGAAGGCTGATCCCGCCAAGCTAGATAAGAGTAAGTATTGCAGGTTTCACAAAGATGTTGGCCATGACACCGATGAGTGTAGGCAATTGAAAGATGAAATTGAGTTTTTGATTCGAAAAGGAAGATTGAACAAGTATACTGGAGATGGAGGGGACAGAAATAATAATGGAAGGAAGAACTTTGAAGATCGTAGGAGGGACCAAGACGATCAGGGGCGAAATCCCCAACCTAGAGGGCCGGTTATAAATACAATTTTTGGAGGACCGCGACGCCCTCGAGGACCTGTGATAAACACGATCTTTGGAGGTCCAACTGCTGCTGGATTGTCCAAAAATTCCAGAAAGGCATATACTAGGGAGGTTATGCATATTGTTGGAGAAGCCCCGAAGAGGGCCAGGACAGAAGTAACATTGGCTTTTGATGATTTCGACCTAGAGGGTGTGAAGTTTCCCCATGACGACCCGCTGGTCATAACACCGATAATAGGAAATAGCCCGGTTAAGAGGGTCCTTGTGGATAATGGTGCTTCTGTGGATATCTTGCTCCACGACATCTTTGTAAGGATGGGGTATAACGACTCCCAGTTGACACCAACCGACATGCCGATATATGGGTTTGCTAGAGTAGAATGTCCTGTAGAAGGGATAATCAAATTGCCAACCACCATAGGTACGGAACCAAGGCAAGCAACGCAGATGCTGGATTTCGTGGTGGTAAAGGCTAGTTCAACTTATAATGCTATCATGGGGAGAACAGGGATACATGCCTTCAAGGCAGTCCCCTCTTCCTATCATTCAGTGATGAAGTTTCCCACCTGAAACGGGATTGGAGAAGAGAGAGGAGATCAAAAAATGGCTAGAAGCTGTTATGTGGCCTCTTTGAGAGCAGATGGAGTCGGGGGGCAGGTTCTTCCTATTGAAGATATGGATATCCGAGAAAATGACGAAAAGAGAGGAAAGCCAGCAGAAGAATTGGTTTCGGTTCCTTTAAACCCCGAGGATCCTGAGAGGGTGACTTTCATTGGAGCCACGTTAGAGGAACCCCTTAGAGGAAAGTTAGTGAAATTTTTGCAAGAAAATAGTGATTTGTTTGCATGGTCAGCAGCTGATATGCCAGGCATAGAGCCGAAGTTGATTACTCACAGGTTAAACGTGGATCCAAGCCGGAAGACAGTAAAACAAAAGAAAAGAAATTTTGCCCCAGAAAGACAAGAGGCTATAAAACAGGAAGTAGAAAAGCTCTTAGAGGCTGGTTTCATTGAGGAGATCCAATTTCTGGAGTGGTTAGCAAATCCTGTAATGGTGAGGAAGGCTAATGGAAAGTGGAGGATGTGTATAGACTTTACTGATCTGAATGATGCATGCCCTAAAGACTGTTTTCCGCTGCCAAGAATTGATACTTTGATTGATGCCACTGCTGGACATGAGATGCTGAGTTTCATGGATGGATTTAGCGGATATAACCAGATCAAAATGTATAAGGATGATATTCCAAAGGTATCATTCATCACTGACTTTGGTGTTTATTGTTATCTTGTTATGGCGTTTAGTCTCAAGAATGCAGGAGCCACCTATCAAAGGTTGGTAAACAAAATTTTTAAGGATCTTATTGGTAAGACTATGGAAGTCTATGTTGATGACATGTTAGTCAAAAGTCTAGTAAAGAATGATCATATAACCCATTTGAGGGAAGCTTTTGAGGTCCTGAGGTACCACAAGATGATGTTGAATCCTACGAAGTGTGCTTTCGGAGTAGGATCTGGAAAATTTTTGGGATTGATGGTCTCAAAGAGGGGAATTGAGGCTAACCCTGATAAAATAAAGGCGATCCTGGACATGGAACCACCAAAAACTGTTAAGGATGTTCAGAAGCTCACAGGAAGGGTTGATGTACTAGGGCGGTTCATCTCCAAGTCGGGAGACAAGTGTTTGTCATTCTTCAAGTCACTAAAGAGCATCAAAGACTTTGTATGGAGTGAGGAAAACCAGAAGGCATTTGAAGAGTTAAAGAAGTATATGGCCCAGGCCCCGTTGTTGGCCAAGCCAGTTCTAAGTGAAGTTTTGTTCTTGTACTTGGCTGTGTCAGAGAGCGCCTTGAGCGCGGTGTTGGTTAAGGAGGAACTGAAAGTCCAGAAACCCGTATACTATGTCAGCAAAATTCTGCATGGTGCTGAATTAAATTATTCAAATATTGAGAAATTTGCTCTAGCCCTAGTAATGGCTTCGAGAAAACTGCGTCCTTATTTTCAGGCTCACCAGATTGAGGTGCTAACAAATCAGCCCCTGAGAAATATCATTCACAGTCCCAAGGCAAGTGGGAGATTGATTAAGTGGGCAATAGAGCTGGGAGAGTTCGATCTCAAATATAAGCCACGTACGGCAATAAAAGCCCAGACACTAGCTGACTTCGTGGTGGAATGTACCATACCCAACCAAGAAGTCGGGGGGCAGGAAGATACCATACCTCAAGAGAAGGGAATAGGAATCGATAATGGGGACAGAGAGAAGGATGATAAGGAGAAAGAATATTGGATTCTCTATTTTGATGGAGCATCAAAAACAAATTCCAGTGGAGCAAGGTTGGTTTTGCAAAGTCCTGATGGGTTCTTAATTGAGTATGCTATGAAGCTAGACTTCCCAACTACAAATAATGAGGCAGAGTATGAAGCCCTGATAGCTGGCCTTGGTCTAGCTGGGACACTTAGAGTCAAAAACTTAAAGGTCCGTGGAGACTCGAAGCTGATCATATCCCAGGTAAAGGGAGACTTTGAGGCAAGAGATGATACGATGGCTAAGTATGTTCGCCTAGTAAGGGCTGTGATGACCCAATTTAATGAATGCCATGTTGAACACATTCTAAGAGTAGAAAATGCTAAAGCAGATGCGCTATCAAAGTTTGCTTCATCTGAAATAGAAGAAAGTTCAGGAAGTGTGTACTTCCGTGTTTTGAAAACACGAAGCATAGATGTTAAGCTTGTGGCTCCTATAGGCCTGGGGACATCCTGGATTGATCCCATTAAGGCTCATATTCAAACCGGTTGGTTGCCAAGAGATGCAACTGAAGCACGGAAGTTAATTGTTCGGGCACTAAGGTACTCTTTGATAGATGGGATTCTTTACAAAAGATCCTTCGTGGTTCCCTACTTGAGGTGTCTCAGGCCCGATGAGGCACGCTTGGCTCTTGAAGAAGTGCATGAAGGTATTTATGGATAACACTTGGGGGCAGGGCCTTGGCTCATAAGATAACTCGTTTAGGTTTTTATTGGCCAGAAATGATGGCTGATGCCAAAGAATACGTGAAGAAATGTGACCGCTGTCAGAAGCATGCACCTGTTGTTAGACAACCCCCCGAGATGCTGACCTCTATCAACTCGCCCATTCCTTTTGCTATGTGGGGAATGGATATTTTGGGGCCTTTTCTCATGGCCACAGCACAAAGGAAGTTTCCGATTGTAGCCATTGATTATTTCACCAAGTGGATTGAAGCCAAGCCCTTGGCCAAAATCACAACTAAGCAGGTTGCACAATTCCTGTGGGAAAACATTATGTGCCGATATGGAATTCCCCGTATCCTCGTCACTGACAATGGAACACAATTCAATAATGAGGAATTCAAGAAGTATTGTGGAGAAAATGAAATTGAGTTACGATTCACCTCTGTGGCTCACCCGCAAGCCAATGGGCAAGCAGAGGTAGCAAATCGGATAATCCTGGATGGACTAAAGAAAAGGATCGAGAAGTCAAGAAATAATTGGGTGGATGAAATACTTCCAATATTATGGGCCTACAGGACTACCTGTAGAGTCACGATAGGAGCAACTCCCTTCATGTTAGCATATGGGGCAGAAGCAGTAGTTCGAGTAGAGATATCACATTCCTCTCCAAGGATTCAGGCTTTCAATGCAGAAGAAAATGAGGAAGGGCAGAGGTTAGCCCTGGATTTAATCGATGAAGTGCGAGATAAAGCACATGCCAAGATAGTAGAATATCAGAAAAAGGCTTCATTCTACTACAACCTAAGGGTTAAAGAGAGGTTTTTCAAACAAGGTGACCTAGTCTTGAGAAAAATAGAGGCTTCTGGTGTCGGACAGAAAGGAAAGCTTGCCCCAAATTGGGAAGGGCCGTATAGAGTCAAGAGCGTTCAGGGTAGAGGAACCTACAAGCTGGAGACTATGGATGGTTTTGAAGTCCCGAAAACCTGGCACGCACAAAACCTGAAGGTTTATTACGTGTAAGATAGGCGAAGTACGATTCTCACTTGTCATTGTGACAAGTAGGTTTAAAAGCACCTTGAAGCTTTGCTTGCGTAGGATTTTATATTCCAGTAGAATTTACATTGTCTAGTTATTGTTGATTAGGGTCGAACCCATGTTGTGTAAGGTTTTGGAAAACCAGACTTCATATTAAAGAGTTTGAAATTATTTCAATCTAAGGATGTTTAAAGTTCAAATGCATATTAAGATTGTAAAGTTAAAATAGAAAGTGGCAAGAAAAGCAACATATGAAATATAACCCCGAAGGGTAACAAGTTCTGATATGAATGAAGTTCAAAAAGAAGATATACAAAAAAACGTAGGCCTTGGAAGGCTGAGATTCCTCGGAACCACTATCCGAAGTCTCCTCGGATGTCTCAGTCGTTCCTTCGGACGTCTCGGTCATCCCCTCCGAAGTCCCTGTAGAGGTTCCCTCTGCGGGAGATGCTGGCTGTTGAGGCGCTGCTCTTGGAGGCTCTTCCACCCTGGCCTTCTTAGTGACAGGCTCAAGCTCCTCTTCAGAAGAATCTTCCTCCTCTTCGTCCTTGATCATATCAGCAAGCTTCTCAGTAACACCTCCAAGCTCTGGAACTCGCACAGGGCAAGGAAAGGAGGACTGCTCGAGGACCTCTGGAAAATCATCCTGGATGGCCTCCACAGCAGCGTCCCAGCCCTCTTTGTAGCTAACTGGGTGAAGAAGGGCATCATGCTCCACCATCAAGTCTTTGAATTCCTGGGTGTCCATCCAGCCATCAAAAGCTTTGTCCTTCTGCGCCTTCAGAATGACATTTTTGGCCCGGGCCGTTTCCAGGTCAGAAGTGGAAGAGGCCGGTTGAGCTTCAAGGGCCTCTATTTTTTGGTTGGCCTCCTCCAACTTCTTGTTGGCATCTTCCAGGCCAACCTTCCAAGCCTTAGCTTGGTGAATTGCCCCTTGGAAATGGGCGTTATCCTGCAAGAGAAACAGCAAAAGTGTAGAAAAGAAACATGGAAAGATAAGTATGAAGGGCATAGGTAAAGGACGTACCGTCGCCAGAGCCTGGGCTCCAAATAGCTCATTCCCCTCTAAGTCCTGTTGAAGGACAAAATCTTGATAGTCCACCGGGGAGATGGAATGCTTAGACCATTCCTTGGACAGCGCCGTGCTGCCCACGATTGAGTCCTTGCCCCGGATCCCCCAAGCAGGTTGAAAATAGGCCCCTGGCCTCTGCTTGGTGCGCAAAACTTGGCTGGGGCCTTCCTCGCTTGGCTCCGTTGCCTGAAGGAGGAACTCAGGGAAGCGGTCACCAAGTCGAGGGTCTTTAAAAACCTTCCCAGCCCTCTTCATCCTGGTTGTCTCCAGGTCCTTAGGCTTAGTAGCCTCCTCAATCTTCTCAGCCACTGCAACAAACGAAGTCAGTTGAAGATCAATGGAATAGAAAATGAAGGAAATAAAGGAGGTAAGAAAGGGAACTTACTTTTCTTATGAACGGGCGAGAGGCCGCGTTCTACCAAGACGGTCTCCCGGATAAGGTCCCAAGAATGGGAAGTACCGTTGTCTTGTGTAAGGAGGTTGAAAGCTCTAGCTTCCTCCTCAGACAAAGTTATATCATTTGGGCTCCCGTCCACGGCCAGCCCAAAGGATGATCGAAACAGGGAGCCCCAATCTCCACCTTCCCAAACAATGAACAAAAAATCTTTCTTCCACCCCAAGTTGTTGTCAGGGATGGACTTCCCATTCACAATATGGGGGATAGTGGGGCGCTGATTTATAGAAACCCAACCCGGACTTTTATCAGGGCTGTTCTTGAACTGAAAAATCTTTCTGAAGACAGCAACAGATGTGGGGACATTGTGCTTTGCGCATTGCGACAGATAGCACAGAATGAGCCTCCAAGAATTAGGGGGAAGTTGGCAAGGGCTGATGCCCACATCAGCCAGTAGCAAAGGAATGAATGGATGAAAAGGGAGTCTGATACCTGCCCTTAGAGTATCCCTATAGACGCATAGCGCGTCCTTCTTCCACTGACAGGCCCTGTCGGCCGGACCCGCAAGAACCAGCTTAAAAGGCTCCTTGATTTTGAAGCAGCTGCTCAACTTTTCCAACTCCTTGGGATCCCGTAAAGCACTAATATGATCGTGCGCGTCCAGATGCGCATCAGACGGGTACTCGTCCCCTCGAGTGTTGATCATGTCGATCAAGGAAGTATACCTCGATCGAATAGGAAATTCGTTGGACTTTCTAGCCACGTTCATCTTGGCCAAGCGAGTCATTTTTTTGTCAGCCATTTAAAAAAAGAAAAGGGCACGTAAACAGGCTATCTTAAAACGGCACACAATGGAAAAATAGACACGAAAAGTTAAGGGAGGAATTTTACCTGAAGAAGCACTCCTGAAAAAGGCCTTGAGCTCCGACTTGCTGTTATTGCTCTGAGAATCTTAGCAGGAGGAGAAAGAAGAAAACTTAGAAATGAGAAGATAAGAAGTAGTAGCCTCTCCTCAGTTCTTTATATAAGAGGAAAAGGAAGTTGAAGGGACGAAAGCCCATTAAGGACAAAGGCCCATGGGAAAAAAGCCCAGAAAAAGGAACATTCCAGAATATTCCAAGGATTCTAGAGGATTCTAAACAGATCAATATTAAGCCCAATAAAGGAGGCCCAGTAAGTTTTGGAAAAGCCCAATAAAAGAGGCCCAGTAAGTTTTGAAAAAGCCCAATGAAGGAGGCCCAGTAAGTTTTGGAGAAGCCCAATAAAGGAGGCCCAGTATGATTTGGAAAAACTCAATAAGGCCCAATAAAGAAGGCCAGGCCCAAATCCAATTAGGATTTGGAAAATACAATACCTTAAATTAAAGCCAAATAAAAAAGGCTAGTGGAAGGCCAGGATTCAAGTCGAATTCCAGGTCGTGAATCCTGCTCGAAAACTTTCGATCAGGCACCCGAAAATAACGGATAAAAAAGACCAGGATTCAGGTCGAATTCCAGGTCGTGAATCCTGCCCGAAATTTGTCGACTAGATACACGAAAACAACGGAAAAAATAGGACTGAATTGAGGTCGAAACCTCGACCAGGAATGAGGTCGAATTAGCCAAGCATCTTTCAAGAATAAGGATTAAAAACCCAGGTCGAAGTTCGACTAGGATCCTGGTCGAATTCCAGGTCGTGAATCCTAGTCGAAATCCTTCGACCAGGAAGCAAGAAAGCCAAAGAATTTTTGAACAGGATTCAGGTCGAAATGTCGACTAGAATCCTAGTCGAAATCCTAGTCGTGGGGGAAATTTCGACCTAGATCCAGGTCGAAATTTCGACTAGGATCCTGGTCGAATTCCAGGT
This sequence comes from Apium graveolens, assembly GCF_009905375.1. Classification (NCBI taxonomy): domain Eukaryota; kingdom Viridiplantae; phylum Streptophyta; class Magnoliopsida; order Apiales; family Apiaceae; genus Apium; species Apium graveolens. The sequence goes on along the minus strand of NW_027419581.1, from coordinate 35,266 downwards.
CGTGGATCCTAGTCGAATTCCTTCGACCAGGATGGCAAGGCTGACCCCTATTTTGACTAGGATCCAGGTCGAAATTTCGACTAGGATCCTGGTCGAAAAAAGGGCTGGAAATCTGAAAAATCCAGAAATTAAGGATAAATCCCAGAAAATTAGGGAAAAATCCAGGAAATTAGGGAAAAATCCAGAAATTAAGGATAAAATCCCAGAAAATTAGGGAAAAATCCAGAAATTAAGGATAAATCCCGGAAAATTAAGGACAAATCCCAGGAAATTAGGGAAAAATCCCGGGAATAAGGGAAAAATTCCTGGAAATTAAGATAATTCCTGAATAAAAGGAAAATTCATTATAAATGTGTAGGTCGCTCCACACTTTACGCGAAAACGAAACCCTGTAAGGGAATAAACAGACTTAACTTCTGCGAAACCTAATCAATGTTTCCCAGAAGTTGGGGGGCAAATGATAGGGATAAATAAATTATGATAGTATAATTAAATATTGCAAGGTGTGGGCTGCTAGGCCCAATAAAAAGATATATGATACTCAGACCAGAAAGGTTAAGCCTGATGGACCAGATCAGGCCTGATGAAATAAAGAAGGCCCAAAAGCCCTGATTATTAATTAATTTCGTAATTAATTAATAAGGGAAAAATCAGCTATTGAGAAGAGTCCCGATAAGGATATAAATCCTTATAGATTAGCCTCAAGGGGACCTAAAAGGATAAGGAATCAGTTTCCTACTATCTAGGACTCCAAAGTCCATTCTAATTATGAGACTTGCCCACCAAGTCTCCTATACCAAGTCCAATTCAAGGACTCCCAACATCTATATAAGGGGTCTCACCCCCACCAATCAGAACTACGTTTTTTGACTTGATCATTGGCAATCAGCAAGGTACGTAGGCATCTTGTTAAGGCAAATTGAGTCACGAAACACAAGAGCAGTCAAAATCGAGCCTTGTAGCTCACGTTCCTTATTATTAAACACAGCAATTATATATATTAGTTTTAATCCATAACAATATGATTTTGAACTTGCTTGTGCAAGGCAACAAAGCAGTCCTTTAGTTGTATCATGCCCTTATCTACTCCACTGAGATCATATCTGGACATTTGTTCTGAGAAGTATTTGAATTGATTTTTGATATCTGTTTGAGAGGGAATGAGTTCATCCATCTTTTCCCTCACCATCTTCCTGATCTCGTCTTCATGACCAGTCAATTTGACTTCAAGAGCTTTACCAAAGAGGTGAAAAGCCTTGAATTGAGCTTTGTGCACTTCTTTGACTACATCATATACTTCTTGTGAAGTCAAAGCCTTTGCATTGCTTCCAAGGATAGTAACATACTCTTCCCTGATTCTGGACAAGACTTGATTCATCTCCAAAACAAAGTCATCAGATAGCCATGCATCCACATTTCCATTTTGCTCTGCATCATTTACAATTTTCTCAATCTGCTTCTCAACATCTTCATTGTATGTAAGCATGATAGCTTGATAATCTTGATTGCTCATGTTGGAAGTCAGAAGATGCTGAGAGATGTTGGCCAGTTGTAGCGTAAAATACTGATGTGCAAGTGTACACAATCGAAAACAAGTAGTATAGTAGTAAATACCAGATTTCGTTCCTCAAGGACTGTCTATGCGTGTAAATCATAATAATATCAAATAATTTAGTTATAGAATACAAGAGAGTTTTGATTTATTTAATTGAACTAATTAATTAACAACTAAATTAAGTAACTAATACTATACTGGCAAAGAGAACGGATGATTCTAGATACGAAAATCTGAGTTAAGATAATTACTTCCCCCTAATATGTTTATGTTGGTAATAAAGCAGTGTAATACTACAGCAAGATCACAGCTCATTAGCTATAATTCAATGGTCGTAGGTTCCTCTCGAAATCACTACGGTATAATTTCTATAAAATAAACTAACATATGTCTATGCCAATTTACTCTTCAAAATTTGCTTAAACACCAATTCACAAAGCTATGCATGGTCACAATATATGTCTATACCGTAACATTATTATAATCAAAAGATATAAGCATGCACCATTCAAGTATTGTGTCAATTAACTATAACCCTCTCAGTATTATAATTAACTCATTAACCTACTAAAGTTGATCAGACAATAGCAAGTATGTATCATGATATCCACTTGAATGAATAAACTGTAAACCACATATAATAATTCTTATAAAAACACCAACAATCCCATACTAGGGTTCCATAAAATCCTAACTCATATAAATTTAGTTCATAATCAAGGTATCAAAATAATCCCAAGATAACCAATACAAATTCATAAGAAGATATATAAAAAGATAATAGAAAACTAAGCCAATTGAATGTCTTCAATGGCTGAATTCTTCTCCGTTGATGGCTTCTTCTCCTCCTCCCTTGTATGGCTACTTGTCTCTTATCTCTCTCTCTCTCTCTCTCTCTCTCTCTCTCTCTATGTACTAGGTCTGGTCTAATCTAATCATATTTAATAAAAGTCTTTTTAATTAAAATAAATACAAGGAGATTTCCCAATTAGAATTGAATTCCTAGAAAGTGAAAATTTGTAGTTGATTTTGGGCTCTGATTCTGGGATGATTCGGCTGGACCTTTAGTTCAAGACCACTTCTGAAATAAAGCTCTTCTCATAAGCTTTCTGTGGGCTGTTGAATTGTCAGAATTAGACTTCTAGAACTCCAAATATGGCCGAAACAGTGAAGACTGCACAGCTGGCCCATAAAATCCGAATTTTAATCAAATTAAACTCCAAATCTGATTTTGTACACTCCAAACCTTCCTTTATTATATCTCCTTGATACCTACAGTAAAAAATTAATATTTATTAAATAAAAATCCAAATCAATGCAAAATAACCAAAATATAGGGACAATATTAAGATAAAGTGCACACTCATCACATCCCCACACTTAGCATCTTGCACGTCCCCAGGCAAAAAATAAAAGAAAAAGTCTAAGTCCTAAACTATACCACTGCCGTAGGTGATCACTGTTGCATTTGGCATATGCAACAAGCCCTTTAAACCCCAAGGTAGCCCTAGTGGATGAGTAAGGACTCATGAGGGCCTATAGTGAATGTACCCACAAAATTCCCAAATTTTTTCTGACTGCCAAGTCTCAAATATGAAACATATCATAGCACTCCACATATGCAAACATAGAGATGTAATAGCTCATAGATGTCATATAATGCAGTTCCTCAACTTTACACACCAACACAACTATTCAAGCACGCACACATAGCCTCACAAGACTAAAATAATCATGAATAACATCAAAGTCTCAATCAACAAGAAAATAGCATGCTTCGGATGGAAAAGTACCTCACAAACACTCAAAGCACACAAGTGTTTAGGTGTAACTGTATCACTCAATTTCAGTCAAGTACACATGTGCTACCATAAGCTTGCTTGTTCACCAAAATCTCTAGAATTCATGCATGTATAAATCAAAAGGTCTTTGTCAAGGGTTGTAACGAGGCTTAGGTAATGGGTAAGATATCAAAGAGATAAGCTAACAAGTGGCTAAACTTGATAACTAGAAGAGCATAGTGTTCACTTTTAATTATAGCACCCAACATGAAAAGTAGATCACATACCTTCCCACTTTCATATTATACAAACCAATGAACACCAACTTTACTTGATCTTTTTCTTGCTCAGTTTTTTTTTCAAAGTCAAGTCATTCTCCAATAACCAAGGGCAGTGAAAAGTCATCAAGATATTGTATTAAATACCAGCACATGTACATGGATCGTTCCTTTCATATAACATTGCACTTGCCACCCATTGATCTTAAAGGAGTACTTGATACTTTGTTGAAATGCATTCATTTTTTTTTCTTTTTTTTAGAAGATCAAGTAATTGATTCCCACCAAATATCCCACTTAAACAAAAAAAATCCCCACACTTAAAATTTTACCAATCCCAAACATAAATCACCATGCTCTACTAGTCAATCAAGACAAAAATAAACAATTAACCTCAAGATTTAATTGGTGATATATGAAGAAAAAGGATATAAGCTCAAGGGGGCTCACTAAGGATTATTTTTTTCATAATACTGTTTGGGATAATACGGTTAATCCTAGTGCCTTTATCATTTTTACACATAAACAATATCCATATGTGTACGACCTGGTTTAAAGTAAGTTCTAGAGCAACATGCACAATGACGAATAGCTCACAAAAAAAAATAGATTGATAAAAGAATGCATCAATCATAAATTAAGCCCAAGATCTCGCAGGTAATAACATGCTATACTCGTCAAAATTGACAATGACGTACATTCAAGTTTTGGAATTTTCGCTAGCACGTACAAGACATCATCATCCATGAGGTATTTTACGCTAAGGAGACATACTTATGACACACGAAAAATAAGTCTACATGATGTGTACTTATCCTTATTAACATGCTATTTTGACAAGGCAATCAATTTTTTTAAATTTTCTATTTTTTTGAATTCCTCATTTTTTTAATTATCCTAAAAAAATCTAAAAGAAAAGGAAAGAGAAAAGAAAAGATTTTCTTTTAATGTTGGAAACCCATCCCCACACTAAAGTGGTTCATTGTCCCCAATGAATATCATATATATGAAATATACAACTAAAAAGATTCTAAAAAAAATACACAAATAAAAAAATAAAAAATGAAAACTAATCTAAAAATTATACAAAGAAAGGTGAAGAATACTCCCCTTCTGCAAAAGCATGAGGTGCCGCTTCAAAAAGAATCAATAAGAGTGATGGGCCTCCCATTGTTTAGCTTTAGGTCCAGCTTAAGAATATATATAAGTGAATCAACTCAATGATCATAAAAGTGTTGTAGCTCAAGTGGTTCTATCTAGCAAATAGAAGGCTCTTAACCCCAAGGTCAGGGTTTCAAATCCTCACTCCTCCAATATTTCCAAATTAATTTTGTAACAACAAACAAGGCAGTTGAGGTGGCGATGACATGGCACTGATTATATGATGATGTGGTAGATACTGGATGGAGATGTGTCGAGCTTTGCTTGCTGGATAAGATATGTTGGGCCTGAATTAAGAGGAATGATATGTCAAAAAAACCAATGGGCCTGCTTAAATGGTTGGACAATGGGCTGGGCTGGTAGAAAAGCAACTGAAGCGCACGACGGAGAAGCAGACTTCATTTGTGACACGCGCTCATACAAGCATGACTGTATGAGCATGTTAATGTAGAGTGTGAGTGTGCTAAACCCCCAGAATTATACAGTAGGTTGCCTGAGATCCAAAAGACATGTGCATGATCATGCCATGTTAGCTTTCTTGAAGGAGCATGAACTTGCTGCAGGTGGCATGGGCATGCCAAATCCTTAAAAATTGGCAGTAGCTACGTGGGTGAGCCAAAATGAGGTGCTTGACCATGCTTGTCGATAACATGAACGTGCCAAATGGTCAGAAACAAACAGACGGTGCGGCTTATTGGAGTGTGGATAGTGCATAAGCATGCCGAAAAGCTACATGCTCATGCCGGAGAATTCAATGTACAAGATATGACCATGCTATTCTGTGAAGTGATCATACAGGATTTCCATGAGCATGCTTCTACTTGCATGTTCATGTTTTGCTGGGAAGAGAAGTGCGCGCGACTTAAGAAAATCAACTGAACAACAGATTGCAGCGAACATGTGCTCTCTACTCTGTACCAGAGAATTGTATAGACCATGCTAAACACTGACATGGTCATGCTAAAATGGCAGAATTTTCCAACATTATGTCCAACATGTGATGTATGATCATGCAAGAGGGGTGCATGACCATGCTGAATTGGAAGAACACCTTATAAATCTTCCGGACATTTCCGAGCTCATGTTTTAAATCAACATAGTCATGCTTAATTCTTTTCTCCATTCTAACAACAAAATATTCACATAATTCAAAGACATACAACATTCATGGGTTGCCTCCCAAGAAGCGCCTTTCTTTATCGTCTTTGGCTAGACATAGTACCAATCTTCTTACTTGAAACTTTTACACCCGAGTGTAAAATTCTGCACTACATCTCTCAATGGCCATTTAATTATCTTGTTTGGAGCTACATCCTTGATGATAATTTTCAACCTTCTCCGCTCTTGAAAAGAATCTATTCCATTGATTTGTAGCAAGATTTGCGTATAAAAAGTGGAGATTATATCACCAAAAATTGACATAGGCCATCCAACACCTTTTTTGTTCTTTAGTAGAATCTCGAACACATTTTCTTTCTTGTCTGGAGGTAATTCTGTTGAGATGATGATAGAAAAAGTCGAAGATAAGTTCGAATAAACCTCCTTAGAATGAGAAAGCATCTTGAATTTCAAATTAGGAAGTTCTTTAATAAATGCTTTTGGAGGGTTAACTTCTATAGCTAGTACTTCCAATAATTCAAAAAAAAGCACTGTTTTTGCGTCTTGTGACTTAACCTCCACCAAGATTACCTGTTCCTCATCTTTCTTATTCTCATGTCCTGAATTGAGAATATTCACATGCTGCTCCAATGCATCTTCATGTGAAGCATGCTCTAATTTATCAGAAGCTAGAACATCAACAGAGTTTGTTAAAGATTCTTGAACATATCCTTCAAGTTTAGATTTCGTACGAGAGACCTCCACCTCTTCTTCGCTCTCAACTAACATGGGTTCCAAATTCTCCTTCCCATTGTCAAGCTCTTGTTGTTGAGATTGTTGAAAACATGAATAATTAGAGTTTGTGGGTGAAGTTCCTAGAAAAGACCCTTCATCAATCCATGAATAATTAGGAGGTTGCACCAAAAGCTGATTGACATCAAAGCAAATTGAATCTGGATTAGAAGGACAGAAGTCATAGGTATGAGCACATCAATAATAAACACACGAAGCATTGTCAGCTTGGCTTCGTGGTGGAATCACTGGATTCTAGATAGATTGATTTGTTCCCGTGCATAACTTAGTAATCATCTCGTACATAGAAGCTATTATTTCCTACAAGGAAAGAATTTCATGGTCTCGAGCAGCACACTCTTCATCATACATCATATCCATCTCTTATGGAGAATACATAACTATAGGTTGTTGAACCTGATAAACAACCAGAATTATTTAATTTAAGCACATAAAATCAATCCAAACTGTAAGATAATTAAATTTTCAATTAACAACTAAAACAGTCCCCGACAGCGGTGCCAAAAACTTGTAGCGTAAAATACTGATGTGCAAGTGTACACAATCGTAAATAAGTAATATAGTAGTAAATACCAGATTTTATTCCTCAAGGACTGTCTATGCGAGTAAATCACAATTAATATCAAACAATTCAGTTATAGAATACAAGAGAGTTTTGATTTATTTAATTGAACTAATTAATTAACAACTAAATTAAGTAACTAATACTATACTGGCAAAGTGAGCGGATGATTCTAGATACGAAAAGCTGAGTTAAGATAATTACTTCCCCCTAATATGTTCATGTTGGTAATAAAGCAGTGTAATAATTTAGCAAAAAAAAAAAAAATAAAGCAGTGTAATACTACAACAAGATCACAACTCATTAGCTAAAATTCAATGGTCGTAGGTTCCTCTCGAAATCACTACGGTATAATTCCTAGAAAATAAACTAACATATGTCTATGCCAATTTACTCTTCAGAATTCATTTAAGCACCAATTCACAAAGCTATGCATGGTCACAATATATGTCTATACCGTAACAATATTATAATCAAAAGATATAAGCACGCACCAACAGTATTATAATCAAAAGATATAAGCACGCACCATTCAAGTATTGTGTCAATTAACTATAACCCTCTCAGTATTATAATTAACTCGTTAATCTACTAAAGTTTATCAGACAATAGCAAGTATGTATCATTATATCCACTTGAATGAATAAACTGTAAATCGCATATAGTAATTCTTATCAAAACACCAACAATCCCATACTAGGGTTCCATAAAAATCCTAACTCATATAAATTTAGTTCATAATCAAGGTATCAAAATAATCCCAAGATAACCAACACAAATTCATAAGAACAGATATAAAAAGATAAGAGAAAACTAAGCCAATTGAATGTCTTCAATGGCTGAATTCTTCTCCGCTGATGGCTTCTCCTCCTCCCTTGTATGGCTACTTGTCTCTTCTCTCTCTCTCTCTCTCTCTCTCTCTCTCTCTCTCTCTCTCTCTCTCTCTCTCTCTCTCTCTCTCTCTCTATGTACTAGGTCTGGTCTAATCTAATCATATTTAATAAAAGTCTTTTTAATTAAAATAAATACAAGGAGATTTCCCAATTAGAATTGAATTCCCAGAAAGTGAAAATTTGTAGTTGATTTTGGGCTCTGATTCTGGGATGATTCGGCTGGACCTTTAGTTCAAGACCACTTCTGAAATAAAGATCTTCTCATAAGCTTTCTGTGGGCTGTTGAATCGTCAGAATCGGACTTTTAGAACTCCAGATGTGGCCCAAACAGTGTAGACTGCGCAGCTGGCCCATAAAATGCGATTTTTAATTAAATTAAACTCCAAATCTGATTTTGTACACTCCAAACCTTCCTTTATTATATCTACTTGATACCTACAATAAAAAATTAATATTTATTAAATAAAAATCCAAATTAATGTAAAATAACCAAAATATAGGGACAATATTAAGATAAAGTGCACACTCATCACCAGTCCAGAAATCTGCTCCACTAGTAGATCATCTACAGAAGTTGGTTGAGAGCCAGATTCTTGCAGCCACTGAAAGAGAATGTGAGGTTGTTGAGGTTGTGAGGTGGATGGTTCATCAAAAACACCTGTGACTGGGGTCACAGTTTGACTCACAGATTGCTCAGTGGTTTTGACAGTGTGTTGTTCTTCACTTGTAGTGGGAACCTCCAACTGAATTGGAGGGGATTTGACTGAGTTATTGTCATGTACACCAGCCTGAAACCCTTGTGTGTCTTGAAACACACTGGCACTTGAATGTTCTATGCTTGCCTCCCCTATGACAGGATCATGGGCAATTGTACTTGTAGCTTCAACTGCCAAGGCAATATTTACTAGGGTTGTGAGGGGAGTTATCCCTACATGAGGAACCTCCGATTGAATTGGAGAGGATTTAGATAACTCTCTCTCAGGAGTAATACCCTCAAACCTTTCAGTCTTTGAAGATTATTTTGCACATGAAGGTGCATTATAAGTATCCATGGGGTCTTCAGTAAAAATTGATGAATCCCCCATGTTTGTGATAGTATCATCAAGGTCTACCCCAGCATGTAGCCTCTCACCATCTAAATAGAGTTTCTGGGTGATAGAGCAAAGCTTCTTGAGCTAAGTCACTTGATTTTTGATGCACTTGAGAAGTGGATTCAAGTGGAATTGGAATAGAAGAAATTTGAGTCATAAAAATTTGGTGCTCGGTTGTGAGTGTTGGCAGCTCCCCCTGAATAAATGAGGGGGATTCAAGAGATGTGTCCTCACAGTGTGTGCCTTCCTTGTTTCTCCTACCATACACTTGAATTACTTCTCGTGCTGGTTGTGCAGACTCACTCTTGGTTGTTTTTACAACTGTATCTTGTTAGGAGGATGCATAGGTGGCTAGAGTGGTCAGCTCAGGTTGTTTACTTCTTTTGGATCTTTTGCCCAGAGGTGATTCTTTTTTAGCTATCTCCTCAATACTCTCAGTTATGACAGTCAAGGTTGTCTCCTTTATCTTCTTTTTACTCACCTCATCCTCTTCAGAAGATGAGGTGGTTGGTTTCCTAGCTTCCAAAGGTTTTGAAGGAATGGTTACAACTTGGGAAGATCCCTGTGGGTGTTCCTGTGTTTGTACTTCCACAGGTTCAGGGATCATAGTTGTGCTAGATTGATTACCAATACTTCTCATATCTGGAAAAGAATAAGGATAAGTCTTAAATCTTTCAATCATGAAAGGTGTTAACTTAAGACTTACTGGAATCTTATTCTTAGTAAGAAGTGATCCAAATAGAATTTTGGATACTTGCTTAAAATTGCCAATTAGTGTTCTATTCACACCTTCTAGCATATGTATGTCATTCACCTTATAATTTAAAAGATATAATAAATCTAGGCAGAAAGATCTCCTTACCTCTTGATTCCAATGGCATAGTCAACCTGCTGCTCAGCTGTAACACCCCCATATCCGGGGTCGGGGATCCGGGTTGTCACGGTCTTTATTTCCACAATATCACTTCACTTAATTAATAATAAATAACCTCATGTTGTGACCCCATACTAACACACACCACAACCCGTTATAGTCTCAGAGATGAAATTGAAATAAGTACAAGTCTTTCAATCCACAATTTAAAATTATTACAACCCAAAATGATTACTTGATAATTTAATTGCCATTATCTGCCACAAGTTATAATTATACATAATTTGATTCTCAAAAGTAGATGGTCTGAACTACAATGGATCTACCTCTGCAGCTATAGCAGCTATAACATCATCGGGAAGACGCGGGGCGCTTCCCACGCGCTTGCGCTGGGTCTGCTGGAGTCTGGCCATCTCTCCTAACTGTTGTTGTGTGATGAAGAAATAAAGCAAGAGTGAGCCTTACAGCTCGCAAGATAATACATAGTGATAACAATAATATAAGTATCTAAATGGATACTCACTAGAATCTTTATCGTGTGTAAGATAATTACTTACTAGATATAATATAAAAACAAGGAATGAAGTTACCAATACTTCACCACACTTATATCATTTATAAAGCTACTTGAACTACCACCGTTCAAAGTATTATAAGTTTTAAGAAAAACATCCCATAGATGAGACCACAAGTTAAGACTTGAATAGATTCAATCTTTGAAATATTATTGAATGAAAAAGTTATGAGATACTTTATTTAGTCCCGATATATATATCCACATATATATCTCTAAAACATTTCCTGGAACCTCTGTTATGTAAAGTATGAACAGAGTTGCAATATCCAATGAATTTGGAAGGAAAAGAAAACCTTTGGCATAAACCAGATATCTTGCTGATCAGGCAAAGATACCCATAAGTAACCTTTTCTACTAGTAGATGGACGAATTCCCCACTGGTCATCACCCTGGCCGCATTAGGACCTATGCTGGACTGCCACTCAGCCACTTATGCATTTGATGGACTCCCACTGAGCCACTTACACTATCATGGACGCCCACTGAGCCCATGTTGCTTATGCCGACTCAATAGATGGACTTACTTCCCGAACGTTGGGTAAGTAATCAATTCATTTACCAAAACTGCAACCTTGTTGCGAATATAAAATACACCACAAAGCCGGATCCCTCAGGTAAGCGAGTATTTAAATCCCCTTAAAAAGGAAGATCTTAAATATAAAAAATGAGTTTTGGGATCCGCTCTAACTTTTAAAAATCATTTTGAAGACTCGAAAACACTTTATAGAGTGTTTGGAGTAAAGCTGATTTAATGAAGTAAATCAGTCCCCAGAATATTTAGAAAATGACTGAATATTATTAATTAAATAATATTCCCATAAAGAATAATCTTTATAAAAATAATTGAAGTAGAAGTATTAAAATTTATACTTGAAACGAGTATTAAATAACCAAAGATATACTTATATGAAAGTATTATCTTTATTTGAATAATCGAAAATAAGTTTGATTATTAACACCTTATTCTTTAATAAAATAAAGAATATATTTCAGCAAATAATCGGAGTCATAGATCCTCAAATGAATATTCAAATAATATTCATTAAATAATATAAACTGAGTCATAAACCCTCGAATGAATATTCAAATAATATTCAATAATAATATAAAAGAGTCATAAGCCCTCGAATAATATTCGAAATAATATTCAAATAAATAAATAAAGTTAAAGTTATCGAATAAATCTTATTCGATTAATAGTTTGGAAAACTATAACCATATATATATATATATATATATAAATATATATATATCCATATCCATATATACAAAATCTACTCGGGATCCTCGACTCCCGGTTTTAGAAAATATTTTCACCTTTGGGTCCCTATACTAAGGGTATATGCAAGTTACCACTATCCTCTAGCATAGGTATTATCAACTGAACCAACAGATATATTTCAAGAATATGAAACAGGCATGCATATATACCATATCACATGCTACAATATATTGCAAGAATTTGCTAAATAACCAATATGCATTTATCGCAAGATCATGCATATACAAATGTATACATCACAACAACAGTATAACGGATAGAATACTTGCCTGAGCGACTTGGGGGTGAGAAAGGCTCGGGACGAGTCTGATAACCTATAAACAACAAGTAAGTTGGAATTAAACCAAAATCACTTGTAAATCTATACTTTAACTAACTTAGACTCTAACGCTTGTTTTGCGCTCACTGATTTGCTTAAGTCACTCGGGTACCCGCGGCTCCACCATTTTTAATAATTTAACCTTTACGAGTTTTAAAGCGATTCCTTCGCGAATGTCTTACCAACTGCCTAACACACTTACCATAAATGTTTCATACATTAATTAACCCTTTTTGGTCTTTAACCTACATTTCAAAGTAAGGCGACGGAAAAAGTTTCGTTCGCGAAACGCCGTTACTTGAAATGGTCGTTTCTCCTAAACCGTGCATCGGAATCGAACGAACTACATATCAAAACGAAGCTCGTAACATGAGCTATCTAATCATGGCAGTGGTCATAATCTAGCAGGGGGTTCTCGGGTCCTAATGCTATGCACAAAAACAGTCCAAAGAAAATCGGACGTTACGACGGCTATGTTTACGCGATTTCCAAATTTTAAACCATACAAAACCAACCACAAACCAACCTCAAATCCAACATACAACCAACCTCCATCCTTATCACATCATAACAACCCCAACCAATTCAATTTAATCATTCATACTTATGCTTAAACTTAACTTTAATCATACTTAAGTTCCTTTAAATCAAAACCACAACAATTACCATTCCATTTCACTACCATTCCAAATCCCAAACTCTAAATCATAACAACAAGCTACAATATCAACCCACTAATCAAAATCATCTTATAATATATAGGAATCTAGGGTTTGGAGATGGTATACCTTCCTTGAAGTGGTGGGTGGAGCTAGGAAGCCTTAAGAAGCTTGGAGAAGTCTTAAGAATGCTTGGATCTTCAAGAAAACAAGAAAAAGTTCAAGTTAAAAACTTGAAAACACTATTCATTGTCTTCTTCTTTGATTAAATGAAGAAGATTGAGAAAGAATTAATGGCTTAAACTCATGATATAGTCCTAACTAAGCATGAAGATGATTAGGGAATTATCTTACCAATTTATGAAGCTTGGATCTTGGATTTTGAAAAATCTTGCCTTTAAAATGCTAAAAAGCCGAGAGCTCTCAAGAACAAGCCTTGGTTGCTTTTGATTTTTTTGATGGAAATGATTTTTACTTGGCTTGGTTGACTTGTTTTGTATTTGATTTAGTCAATTACTTTCTTGCCCTTGAAATTGTGTGGTTACAAAGCTACCACACCTCCTTCCTTCCCATGTCATGCTTATGTTATCCTCATGATGTCATCCTCCCTTCCTTGTCCTCTTTCTATTGGTTGGATGACATCATTCCCACTAATCCCTTTGATTAACTTCCTAATCGTTTGCCTAATGACCGCTGATCTGTTATACGGTTCGCTTAACTTTCGTCCTCGTTTATCGTTTGAAGGATCACACCCGGGATCTTATTACTTAGGTTCCCTTAACCTTTCTCAATACATTATATTCCTTTTTATGATCCTCTATTATAATCCTTTAATTTAAATCCTTTTTATCCTGTTACCTTATACTCAATTCTCTCCGTATCTTGTGGATTTCCGGGAAAAACCAAAGTGTTCGGAATTGGATTCTGACGATCTTTACATACACTTATATACTTCATAGAGTACTAATAATATCCCAGAATATCCATAACAGAACCCCTACATAGTGTGGCGTGAAAAGTTTTCTCATTCAGCTAAAACACTATTCACAAGGGTTACAAAAAGTTGAAAATTTTGGGGTTATTACAGTCTCCCCTCCTTAAAAGGATTCCGTCCCGGAATCAAACAGAAAACAAATGGGGGTACTTTTCTAGCATTGTGCTCTCTAGTTCCCAAGTTGATTCTTCCACATTATGATTCTGCCATAGTACTCTGACTAGCTTGATCACTTTGTTCCGAAGCACCTGCTCCTTCTTATCCATAATCCTTACTGGCTTCTCCACGTAAGTTAGATCTGGCTGCATATCCACCTGCTCGTACTCCACTATGTGCCAGGCATCCCGATGATACCTCCTTAGCATTGACACATGGAACACATTATGAACTTGTTGCAAATTAGGGGGTAGGGCTAGCTCGTAAGCTAACTTTCCAATCCGTCTTAATATCTCAAAAGGTCCAATGTATCTTGGGCTTAGTTTTCCCTTCTTTCCGAACCTCATTAATCCCTTCCAAGGGGATACTTTCAGCAGTACTAAGTCCCCTACTTCATATTCCTTGTCCTTTCGGGCTAGGTCTGCATATTTCTTTTGTCTGTCTTGGGCTGCTACAAGTCGCCCTCTGATAAGATCCACTATATCTTTGGTCCTTTGGACCACTTCGGGTCCGAGCATCTTCCGCTCTCCTACTTCATCCCAGTATAAGGGAGATCGACACCTTCTTCCGTACAGGGCCTCATAAGGCGGCATTCCGATGCTAGCTTGAAAGCTATTGTTATAAGAAAACTCGATCAACGGCAAGTGATCATCCCAACTTCCTTTAAGGTCTATTGCACAGACTCTCAACATATCCTCTAGTGTCTGGATGGTCCTTTCACTCTGTCCATCCGTCTGGGGATGGTACGCGGTACTCATATTTAACTTGGTCCCCGCACATTCCTGAAAGCTCCTCCAAAATCTGGAGTTGAACCTAGGGTCTCGGTCTGAGACAATGGACGCTGGGACTCCATGTCGTGTCACTATTTCCTTAAGGTAAATGTCCACCAGTCTATCGACTGTGTATCTCTCATTGATAGGAATGAAATGAGCTGACTTTGTCAGTCGGTCTATAATTACCCAAATGGCGTCGTGATTGGCTTTCATCCTTGGCAAGCCTACAACAAAATCCATCGCTATCTGTTCCCATTTCCATTCGGGAATCTCCAGGGGTCGCAAAAGTCCACTGGGTCTCTGGTGCTCTGCCTTTATTCTTTGGCAAGTCAAACACTTGTTCACCCATTCTGCTACGTCCCTCTTCATGTTGGGCCACCAGTAATATTCTTTCAAATCCCTATACATCTTGGTACTTCCTGGGTGAATGGAATACCTTGAACTATGGCTTTCATCCAAAATCTCATCTTTAAGTTCTTGAACATTCGGAACCCAAATTCGGTAGGAGTACCTCATTATCCCCTTATCATCTTTTTCAGTATGGATCTCCTCTCCAGTCATTGACTCTCTGCCTTCATTCATTATTTTCTCCTGGCACAATCTGATCTTTTCCAATAACTCTGGCTGCATTGAGATCTCAAAAAGCTTTTCAGTTCCGGTTCCGGTTACCTTTACTTCTATTTCCATTTTCTCAAAATCCCTTATCAACTCTTCCGAAGTCGTTATCATTCTGAGTCTTGCCTTTCTACTAAGGGCATCAGCCACCACATTGGCTTTCCCTGGATGATAGAGAATCTCACAATCATAGTCCTTGATTAGTTCTAACCATCTCCTCTGGCGCATGTTGAGCTCTTTCTGCGTAAATATGTACTTGAGGCTCTTATGGTCTGTGAAAATCTCGCACTTCTCTCCATACAAGTAGTGCCTCCAAATTTTTAAAGCAAATACTATTGCCGCAAGCTCAAGGTCATGAGTAGGATATCTAACCTCGTATTCCTTCAATTGTCTCGATGCATACTCAATAACTCTACCGTGCTGCATAAGCACACATCCTAATCCTTTGTGCGACGCGTCACTATATATCACAAAATCTCCTTTTCCGTCCGGCAATGCCAATACCGGAGCCGTTATCAACCTTTTCTTTAATTCCTGAAAACTATTCTCGCATTTCTCCGTCCATTCAAACTTCTCTGTCTTACGAGTAAGTCGTGTCAAAGGGGCTGCGATCTTCGCAAAGTCCTGTACAAATCTACGATAGTAGCCGGCCAACCCTATGAAACTCCTTACCTCTGTGGGTGTGGTTGGCCTTTCCCAATTTGAGACCGCCTCTATCTTGGAGGGGTCGATCAATACTCCTTCTTTGTTGATCACATGTCCTAAAAACTGTACTTCATTCCGCCAGAATTCACACTTCGAGAATTTGGCATATAACTGCTCCTCTCTGAGTATTCCTAGAGCTATCCTCAAATGCTCTGCATGTTCTGCCTCAGTCCTTGAGTAGATCAAAATATCATCGATAAAAACTATCACACACTTGTCCAAGTGCTTCTTAAATACTCTATTCATTAAATCCATGAAAGCTGCTGGGGCGTTGGTTAATCCAAAGGACATTACCAAGAATTCATAATGCCCATACCTGGTACGGAACGCTGTCTTGGAAATATCTTCGGGTTTAATCTTTAGTTGGTGATATCCAGTTCTCAGGTCGATCTTGGAAAAATAAACAGCATCCTTTAGCTGGTCGAACAGATCGTCTATTCTAGGCAATGGGTACCTGTTCTTTATGGTTAGCTTGTTCAACTCTCGATAGTCTATGCACAACCTCATGCTCCCATCTTTCTTCTTAACAAATAAAACTGGTGCTCCCCATGGAGACACACTGGGTCTTATCATACCCTTATCCAAGAGTTCCTGCAATTGGATAGCTAATTCCTTCATTTCTAACGGGGCTAACCGGTAAGGTGCTTTTGAAACTGGCGCCGTCCCTGGGGCCAACTCAATAGCAAATTCAATCACTCTATCGGGTGGTAATCCCGGAAGGTCTTGGGGGAATACATCTTCAAATTCGTTGACTACTGGAATATCTTGTAAGTTGGGCACCTCCTTCTGCGTGTCCACCACATAGGCTAGGTAAGCCTCACTTCCTTTTCGTAGCATCCTTTTGGCCTGGGCCATAGTCAAAAATTTCTGCGTCTGCCTCTTTCCTCTAAATATAACTTCTTTCTTCCCGGGGATATTTAACTTAACTTTCTTCCCTTTACAGTCTATCTGAGCATCGTTGCTAGATAGCCAGTCCATTCCCAAAATCACATCAAACTCCCCTAATTTAAAAGGAATCAGATCAACACTGAAAGATTGCTCCCCTATGCCTATCTCACAGGCGGGGTGAATCTGGTTAACAGGAATAATTTCATGATTGGCTATTTCTACTTGTAAGGGTTCTATCAAGGGTTCAGCCTTAAGTCTTAACTTACGCGCAAGGTCCTTTGATATAAAAGATTTAGTTGCTCCCGAATCAAATAAAACATTTGCACTGACTGAATTTAGAGAAAGGGTACCTGCTATCACATCTGAATCTTTCATAGCATCCTGGACTGTCATGTTGAAAGTCCTCGCAGTAGGTGGCTTATTAGAAGCAGCCCTGCTTGCTCCCGAAGTTGCTGGTTTGTTCATTGGGCATTCCTTCTTCCAATGACCTGGGCGTCTGCACTGATGACAATTGGTGGTTGGAATGACGGCAGGGATTGATGATGGGCACTTAGTTGAATAGTGGCCTTCCCGACCGCACTTAAAACAGGTTACTGGCCTTCCTCTACACTCCCCAGTGTGATTCCTTCCACATATTTTACAGGCTGGCAATGGGGGTCGAGACTGGTTGGAATAGGACATTCTTGACTTCTGGCCGCCCTGGCTCACACTCACACTCATTGGCCGCTTAAACCCAGTGTTCCTTCCTGGTAGGGACACTGCTCCTCGATTAAATCTAGTTGGGAAGCTCCTTCCTGCGGAACCTCCACCCATGCTCATACTTTTCCTCTTTATTCCTTTCTCCTCTCTTTCCTTCTGCATCTGCTCACTTCCAACTTCTACAATCGTTGCCTTTTACACCAGAGTGGCATAGTCCGTAAGCTCAAGGATTGCCACCCTATTCTGAATCCACGGTTTCAGTCCCTGCTGAAACCTCCTAGCTTTCTTTTCCTCGGTGCTCACAAACTCCGGCACAAACCTTGATAACTCAGTAAATTTTGCTTCGTACTCTGCTACAGACAAGTTATTCTGCTTTAGCTCCAAGAACTTGAGCTCCATCTGGTTTTCCATAAACCTCGGGAAATACTTTCCCATAAACAACTGACTAAATCTCTCCCAGGTTATAATAGCATCTGTCTCCATGTTTTTCTTGGCCTCCCACCAGTAGTTAGCTTCTCCTTTCAGAAGGTAGGTAGCAAATACAGTCTTCTGTGCCTCCTCGGTACTCAAAATCTCAAAAGATTTCTCCATTTCCTTTAACCATGCCCTTGCCTCAACTGGGTCGGCTGATCCGTGGAACTCAGGGGGCTTAAGGGACTTAAAAGCCCTGAAAGAGTTTGCCACTGCATTGTTACTTCCTTGAGGGGGTGGGTTGGGTTGACGTTCCAAATTCTGTCTTAGGAGTTGCATGAACTGGCTCATGGGATCCATGCCTGGGTTTGGTACTGGTTGCTCAACCTCGGTTTCTCCTTCTTCAGCCTCTATCTCAAATCCCTCAACATCATATGTTTCCTCTTCCTTTTCATACAGGGAGTCATCCTGTTCCACATAATCCTCATCTTCCTCTTCACTGTGTTCTTGGTTTCTATTGTCCTGATTATGGCTTCCCTGGTCCTCAGATCCAGGGTTCGCCCTAGTTCCAATCTTTCTTGGCGGCATGATTCTGATAATAATAAAAACAATTATTAGGAAAATTCAACGTTAGGTCACAGTCATATACAACATTGTGCCTTGCACAGCTCTTATAATGGGGAGAACGTATATCGCAATTCTATTATTTTAAGAAAGTTCTAATACGAAGGGCAGTAATAATAATGATAAAACAGTGATCCCGTCACTATGGAACTGAACCGAAAGGAAACAAATATATACATAATGCGAGAAATACATAGTTTGATCTGGTCAAAAGTACAACAGTGCTACAGTCATCTGTCCCAAAAGTGATACACAAGAGTCTATCTGTCTAGTCAGAAAAAGGGATGCTATATACAAGTCAACTATCCCGGAAAATTGGCTCTTACTAAGGCCTCGGCTAACTAGACAACTAGACTATTCCATCATCAATCCTGAATCACACACTGGAGCGGGTCAGCTCCCAAACCCTTTCCATCGCACGACGGAAGATATAGTCGGCCTGCCGCCTGGAGATCCTACCATGCCTGTCCCCCTGGAGCGATCTGAGCCTCGCTCGGGATGTGAGCTCTATCCCGTAAGCTCCCTCCTCAAGGATCGGGGTATAGAAGCCCTGGTCTCATAAGCTCGGGTACGCCTACCCGCCCTCTCTGCATCCAACTCCCTCCTGGCCTCATCTAGTCGGCCCTCGGCAACAGCCACTCGGGTCCTCAATACATCCTGAACATATCCATGAGCTAACAAAGACTGCCTGTGGGCAGGGTCAAGAGGTGGTGAATCCGGAGCCGCTGAGGGTGCCTCCTCGGTCTGCCTAGGCTCGGAAGTATGGGTCTCTGAGCTGTCATCATCAGGAATCCAAGATAGTGGTGGAGGGGTAGGGGCTCTGACCACCGGAAGTGTGGGTAAAGGGATACCAGCATACACTACCATAGATCCAACACGCTCCTCAGCTACTGGGACCTCATCCGGGTCCTCCTCATCTGGAATAGCAATAACCTCTGTCTCTGACTCCTCTGAGGGGTCCTCCTCATCTGAAACAGCAATGACCTCCGTCTCAGGCTCCTCTGAGGGGTCCTCCTCATCCTCCTCCATCTCAGGCTCCTCCTGATCCTCAACATCTAGCAATGCCTCATCATGCTCACGCTCGAACATCTCAGGGTCCTCTATCTCAGGCGCCTACACATTAAACGAGCTAAGTTACTATCATGATACTTATAAGGGTTCCCGTAAGGGTTTTAACTGTCAGCACTACTTTAAGTAGTCCGACCATGAACTTGGCAAGAGTTCTTATTATCTTTGTGAGTTTGTTATTATATCGTCGCATCATCTCTGAGGTTTATAACGCTTAGCTCTGATACCATTTCTGTAACACCCCCAGATCCGGGGTCGGGGATCCGGGTTGTCACGGTCTTTATTTCCACAATATCACTTCACTTAATTAATAATAAATAACCTCATGCTGTGACCCCATACTAACACACACCACAACCCGTTATAGTCTCAGAGATGAAATTGAAATAAGTACAAGTCTTTGAATCCACAATTTAAAATTATTATAACCCAAAATGATTACTTGATAATTTACAGTTAATTGCCATTATCTGCCACAAGTTATAATTATACATAATTTGATTCTCAAAAGTAGATGGTCTGAACTACAATGGATCTACCTCTGCAGCTATAGCAGCTACAACATCATCGGGAAGACGCGGGGCGCTTTGTAACACCCCCAAATCTGGGGTCGGGGATCCGGGTTGTCACGAGTTCCATTTCCCTTAACAACACCCAATCTTAATAAATAATCAACTACTCTGTACTGTGACCCCACAATAAACACACACACCACAAGTTATAGTCTCAGAGATGAATATCTAAAAATAATCACAAGTCGTTTTATTCCACAATTATATGCCAATACACCTTAAACAGGTTTCTGAATAAATTTACATTTCTTTTCCATTATTACAATTCATAAATATACATAATCTGATACATCAAAAGTTGAAAGCCTAGCCTATTGGTAGTTCCTACCTCAGCTATGGCGGCATCAGTGCTTCTAGAAAACTGCGGAACGTCTCCTAACCTCTTGCGAATTGGGAGCTTGGTCCGGTTCATCTTGTCTATCTGATGTTGTGTGATGAAAGAAGAAAGCAAGGGTGAGCAGCAAGCCCACCAAAATAATATGTATAATGATTAACAATATATGAGCCTTCTTATAGTACTCATGAAAGTCTTGGTCAAAAGAAATGAACCAAGTTGATATCTTAATGCGATGAAGTCGCAAAATATTCAGTATATATATATATACATATATAATTTTCAAAATATTGGAAGTCCTCTTCCATGCACAATATACACAAAGTCCCAGTGTATAACTGTATAAAAAAAATATCGTTGCAAGGTGATCTCATATATCTAACCTTGTCTCAACGTTTTTCTGAAAATCTTTGTCATTCATAAGACAATTATTAATTAGATATAAGTTTAAAAGATGAAGTTACAAGATACCCCAATATACTTATATCTTTCCCAAATACTACTTGAACTACCACCGTTCAAGTTATAATTAGCTTCAAAAGTTCATCACATAGATGAGACTATAAGGCAAGATTTGAATAGATTAAATCTTTAAAATATTATCAAAATAAAATGAAGTTACGAGATACTTCATTTGATGTAAACATCATTTTAAAAACTTGACCCTGCCAACACTCAACAATCGCCCAACCGTAGCCTTTCTATCGAAGTGCTCTGGGTAGTGTTGCAGAAATTATCCAATTGGATGATGAACTCATTACGGGAGTTTGCCGCGCCAGGAAGACCACTTACGATGATCAGTCGTAGTAGTACAACCCCACCATTTTCTACATGTAGAGGAGAACCTGTCGGATTTACTTGTCAACCGAACACTGAACTCCTAAGGAATGGACCGCCTTAGCGGAACTTCCAGGCCATTTGGGCCAATATAATAAGGCTGGGCCGGCGCTACTCGGCCACTTATGCCACTCCTAGTTCAGATGAAATCCATGACTCTGAAACGTAAAGCTTGTCCCCACTTTCCCCAAGTAGAAACTTGTTGATACGGCTCCACCAAGAAGTCGTATCTATTTGGAAAGGAGAACTCACCGATATTTCCCAGGCGATGCCTGTTAATGGATTAACTTGTTCCAAGAATTTTACTTCCCGAGTGTTGGGTAAGTAATCAATTCATTTATCAAAACAGCAACCTTGTTGCGAATATAAAACACACCACAGAGCCGGATCCCTCAGGTTTTGAGCGAGTATTTAAATCCCCTTCGAAAGGAGGATCTTAAAAAAAATGAGTTTTGGGATCCGCTCTAACTTTTAAAAAAATCATTTTGAAGACTCGCAAAACATTTTAAGAATGTTTCGAGTGAAGCTGATTTAATGAAGTAAATCAGTCCCCAGAATATTTAGAAAATGTCTGAATATTATTATTTAAATAATATTCCCATAAAGAATAATCTTTATAAAATAATTGAAGTAGAAGTATTAAAACTTATACTTGAAATGAATAGCAAATAATCAAAGATATACTTATACGAAAGTAATATCTTTATTTGAATAATCAAAAGTAAGTTTGATTATCGACACCTTATTCTTTAATACAATAAAGAATATTATTAAGTAATAAGCGGAGTCATAATACCTCGAATGAATACTATAAATAATATTCATAAAATAAAGGAGTCATACATCCTCAAATGAATATTCAAGTAATATTCAATAATAATATAAACTGAGTCATAAGCCCTCGAATGAATACTCAAATTAATATTCAATTAAGTAAAATAAAGGTATCGAATAAACCTTATTCGATCCATAGTTTTAAAAACTATATCCATATATATATATAAATATATATATATATATAATATACTCGGGAACATCGACTCCCGGTTTAGAAATATGTTCACCTTTTATCCCTTATACTAAGGGTATACGCAACTACTTGCTTATTTCTAGCATAGGTATTATGCAACTATAAGCATTGAAATCAACAGATAGATAACCAGATTACGAAACAGACATGCATATATACCATATCAGCATGCTCCAATATATCGCAAAATTTGCTAATAACAATCATGCACTATCACAAGATAATGCATATACATATATTTACATCACAACAACAGTATATCGGGTAGAAAACTTGCCTGAGCGACTGAGGGTTACGAATGGCTCGGGATGAGTCTGGTAACCTATAAACAACAAGTAAGTTGGAATTAAACCAAAGTCACTTGTAAATCTATACTCTAACCAACTCAGACTCTAACGCTCGTTTTGCGCTTACTGATTCTCTTAAGTCACTCGAGTACCCTCGGCTCCACCATTTTTAATAATTTAACCTTTACGAGTTTTAAGGCGATTCCTTCGCGAGTGTCTTACCAACTGCCTAACACACTTACCATAAATGTTTCATGCATTAATTAACCCTTTTTGGTCTTTAACCTATGTTTCAAAGTAAGGCGAGGGGAAAAGTTTCATTCGCGAAACGCCGTTACTTGAAACGGTCGTTTCTCCTAAACCGTGCATCGGAATCAAACGAACTACATATCAAAACGAAGCTCGTAACATGATCTATATAAACATGGCAGTGGTCATAATCTAGCAGGGGGTTCTCGGGTCCTAATGTTATGCACAAAAACAGTCCAAAGAAAATCGGACGTTACGACGGCTATGTTTACGCGATTACCAATGTTTAAACTACTCCAATTAACCACCAACCAACTCATAACCATCAATACAACAAAACTTCACCTAAACCATACCACATCAGTCCATAATCTCCAAGGTTTTCAACTCAAACAACCACAATCACGACCTATGAACTATAATCAAGCTTCAATTACCAAAAACACTTTCAAATCAAACCAAACTACTAATAATCACAATCCATGCTTCTCATTTCACAACACCAACCATTAAACTTACTAACAAATAAAGTAAAGGCTAGGGTTTGAAGTTTATACCTTCCTTGGGAGGTGTTAAGTTGCTAGGAAGCCTTAGGGAGCCTCCTACAAGCTTGATCTTTCCAAAGAAATCAAGAACACAAAGTTAGGCTTTGAAGTTTCTAAAAGTCCGATTTAAAGAACTGTAAAAATGAGGGTCTTACCATGATTATTTGGACGAGACTTGTGAACAAGAGTTGTAGGCCATCTCAATACCTTTCCAATGAGCTATAGAACACAATATTTGAGTGAGAAATGAAGGAGATACAGCAGTTTTAGTGTTCTGATTCTGTTTTGGCCGAGAGCATGAAGAACAATGCCTTGGTTTCTTTTTGATTTTGATGAAAAATGATTTGCTTGGCTTGGTTGCTTGGTTTTTGTGCTTGCTTTAGTCAATTACCTTCTTGCCCTTGAATTTGTGTGGTTACAAAGCCACCACACCTCCTTCCTTCCCATGTCATGCTTATGTCACCTTGCACATGTCATAATGCTCCCACTTGTCCACACCTTGTGGTTTGATGATGTCACAATCCCTGGCTTCTTGTACAAGCTTGTCTCTTGGTCACTTATTTGTTTTACGGTTCGCTTATCTTTCGTTCTCGTTTATCGTTTGAGGGATCATACCCGGGATCTTATTACTTAGGTTCCCTTAACCTTTCTCAATATATTATATTCCTTTTATGATCCTCTCCTATAATCCTTTAATTTAAATCCTTTTTATCCTGTTACCTTATACTCAATTCTCTCCGTATCTTGTGAATTTCCGGGAAAAATCAAAGTGTTCGGATTTGGATTCTGACGATCTTTACATACACTTATATCCCATATAAAGTACTAATAAAATCTCAGAATATCCATATCAGAACCCCTACATAGTGTGGCATGAAAAGTTTTCTCATTCAACAAAAACACTATTCATAAGGGTTTCAAAAATTTCCCAAAAATTGGGGTTATTACAGTCTCCCCTCCTTAAAAGGATTCCGTCCCGGAATCAGATAGAAAGTGAATAGGGATACTCTCTTAGCATTGCACTTTCTAACTCTCGAGTAAATTTTCCCACATTGTGGTTCTACCATCAAACTCTTACTAGTTTGATAACCCTTCTCCTAAACACTCGTTCCTTTTTACTCTATACCCTTCCTGGTTGCTCCATATAGGTTACGTCTGGTTGCATGTCTATGCGCTCATATGCCCCTATTTATCTGGCATCCGAATTACACTTCCATAACATTGATACGTGGAACACGTTATGAACTTGCTACAGGTTCGGGGGTAGGGCTAGCTCCTATGCTAACTTCCCAAACGTCTTAATATATCCAAGGGTCCAACAAATTGTAGACTTAGCTTTCCTTTCTTTCCGAACCTCATCAATCCTTTTCAAGGGTTTCCAAGGGGATACCTATAACATTACTAGGCCCCCTATTTCATACTCTTTGTCCTTTTTTGAGTCAAATCAGCATACCTCTTATGTCCATCTTGGGTTACTACCAGCCGTCCTCTGATTAGATCTATTATATCCCTGGTCCTTTGGACTACTGCGGGTCCGAGCATCTTGCGCTCTACAACTTCATCCTAACATAAGGGAGATCGACATTATCTTCCCTCAAGGATCTCATAAGGTGACACCTCGATAATGACATATGATCTATTGTCGTGATATAACTAAATCCGCGTTAAGTTATCATTCCAAATTCTTTCAAGTCTATTGCACAGACTCTCATTATAGCGTTAGCATTAGAGCTTTTGCTTCTTAATACCCATTCTTTTCTAGTTCGTAATCGCTACAACCTTCCGTTCCTAATATTATACTAGTTATACTTTTGCTCGTTAGCGTTCTATAACCTTTTAATGACCACGACAACCTTAGTATCACGAATGTGTTTCCATTCCGCATACTACCACTACTTTATTACTCCTTTTTCAGTTGTTTCTATTTTCCAAAATTTGATCAATCAAATAGAAGTAAAGGAATTTGTTGAGAGATCACTATGATCATGAACACTTGTTATATTGCATAGTTAGTACAGAAGGTGGCCAGCCTTTAGTACTTGACAAGCAATTAAACAATAGATGGTATCCTACTAGGCTTCTATCACACAGATAGATAGTCATTCGGCAATACCTCCCCTTCTGGAAGGGTTGTTCTTCTCAGATTACATGAAATGAAAAGAAGAGAAAAGAACGAACTGAAGAGAATTGTATATATAAAATATATATATATATATATACTGCCACAAAATATCTGGCTTGGAACCTACCTCTGAATTATAGAGGTTTGTCATAGGAGAACAAAACATAAACGTATTTATATCAGCATCAAGTATTATAGCATCGTATTTCCCATGCCTAAATATTTCTATTCCGTCCATCATTCTATGGACCCATGCTCTTCTTCGAGCTATACACAATCACCTTTAAAACTCCCTCAATATCGAAAATCGAATCTGGGATCTCATTCTAGACCTCATCGTTACTAGAATCCATTTCTATACCGCAACCTTCTTCGTATGGGTAATACTACTCTTTATCGATAAGAAGGAATAAATATATCATAGGTAGATAATTGACTTAATTAGTCTATCAATGATAACTTATACACCACCACGACCCGATTAGTGGTACTTACTCTCAACATCCATTCCAATACAACTCTCACGGTTGTAAGTAATCAGCTCATTACTCTCAGAATCATTCCTACATTACTATGGCCCACCGTTGACCTACTGTAGTCATTTGTTTTCCATGAAGTTTTAATAGCTAACCATACGGAGTCCATTCATATCATATCGAATTCTTCTAAGGAGGTAACATGATCACCGTTCTTGATTCATGAAGAACACTCCTGATCCTGACATACATTCATGACGTGAAGCAGATAAAATTGCAGAAGAGTTTCAATCAAAGCAACGATAGCAGGTTAATACCATTCTTAATCATATGCCTTAAATAGAAGACTTAACTCAAAGGTTCGTCTAGTCCTTTTTGGAAACATGGTCCTGGCGTATCCCAAGATAGGACCTCCTAAGATAGATAGCCCGTTCATGGCGATTACACGAATTAAACTTTTACCAACTACTATTACGGTTGGGTATTGCACAGTCATCAGAAGGAATGTCAATCTTCCAAACCATAATACAACCTTCACAGTTTTAACCATCATCACTGTATTCCTCTGGCACAAGCGCCTATAATTATTCTCTTACCTTTAAAGTGTCGGCCACCTCTTTGGCCTTTCCTGATATTAAAATTTCCTTATAGTCAATGTCATTTTAACCGCCTCCAAATAAATTTTCTACCTTATTTCAATCACTGCTTTTGTGAAGATGTATTCCTTAAAATCTGATGAGTAAAAAAAAAATATCACCATTTTTCCATAAGTTATTGCCTCAGTCGTTAGAGGTTAATCACTGTCACGACTGACTCTCAATCATACTTAGAACATCTTTTATCTTAAGTCTTAATTGCCCTGAATAATTTCGACCTTTACTGGTTCGATCCATACTTTCTCGTGGTTTAACACGTGCCCCACTTGGCATCACTATAATTATGTCATATTTCCTTTATCAACATTTTTATTCTTGAGAATTTCGAATATTTCCTTTCTCCTTGTAAAACCTCTAAGGTTATCCTTCAATCGTTCCTCCTGTATTCCCTATATACAGGGCATATCAAAATACCATTTACTGATACTAGAACCATTGTCTATATACTTCTGAAAAATTTCTCCATTGATCCTTAAAGGTTATTATTACCTTAATCCTTTCCAATTCATACTGTCAAAACTCATACTATCCCTATTAAGGGTGAAATGCCAACCTTTATGCATTCCCCTAGGATTCGTTTTAAGTTACCGATGTTCTATCCTTAATTCCACCTTTAAAAAGGTACAAGCATCCTTCCATGGATAATAAAGTCATATATCCCTGATAAGGGTATCTTATTCAATCATTTCCACCTCGATAGTCTATACCGAATTTCACAATAGCATCCTTATTCAAGTTAAGGTCAATCCACATGGCCTCCAAAAGATAAAAATGGTTATCCGCTTTTCTTTCCTGATTTGGTAATGATCACATGGATGATCTGGAAGATATTGGTCGTGTTCAACGTGAACTTCTTCTTAATAAATCCTTATTTACTTTTGTTGTTTATCTCAACAGTCATCTCAATGTTGGGATATCTTTCATACCTGGCGTCTCCCTTCCTGGGTATCAAGCCACCGGTCTTACACTTCACATTCTTGAAGGTCACTTCCTTCATCCAATTTTCTTGATTTCTTACTTTCTTGTCTCCTCAGTCTATCCGCGTCTCATTATTTATCCTTCGAACTATCTCAAGGTTTCTTCGAATCCTCCCAACTTACAGGGGATAATATATATGTATCTCTTATGCCCTCAACCATCAATTTTAACTCATGGTGAATCACCCTCATCCTGACGATTACTTACTTTTCTATTTCTATTACTACGAGTCTTTAGGGTTTCCTCATACCCAACTTCCTTATCATTATTTCATGAACTAACACAACATAAGCATTGATTTTAAACATCCCGTCATTCTGGATTCGTATCCTCAGAACGAATCTTGACAACTTTTACAACTTAGATTCATAATTTATCATACTCGTCTGCCTTTGTTCTGACTCTAAAGCTTTTACACTATCTCCTTATCTTTGGGAATTACTTTCCCGAAAACAATTGAATGGACTTAAATCAGTTTAT
Source organism: Apium graveolens (assembly GCF_009905375.1). Taxonomy (NCBI): domain Eukaryota; kingdom Viridiplantae; phylum Streptophyta; class Magnoliopsida; order Apiales; family Apiaceae; genus Apium; species Apium graveolens. The sequence continues at coordinate 6,824 of NW_027419581.1, read as the reverse complement.
TATAATCTCTTGCTCCGTGCCTTCCTTGCCTTTCACCAGCAGGTGGTCTCTCTCTTAGGAGGGTGAGTGATAAAAACAGTCTTTTGTGATTCGTCAATCATTTAGAATCTTAAATGATTCCTATATTTCCTTTAGCCAGGCTCTTGCCTCGACTAGATCAACATGTTCCTTGGAACTCTGAGAGCTTAACGATTTAAAGGTCATGAAAGAATTTCCTGCCGCATTGTCCCCTCAGGGTGGTGGTTGGGGATAATAGTCTAAGTTATGTCTAGACAGGTCCATAAATTGCCATATAGGAGTACCGTCTCGGGTCTCCTTTCCTTACTCGACTTTCTGTTTCCTTAGTATGAAATGTTTCAACCTTCTCCCATAATCGGGTTATCTTATACATTAAAAAACCTTGTTTTCCACTCTATTATGTTATGGGTTCTTTCTTTCTTGATGGCAACCTCCCTGACTATCACACTCTGGGTTTGCCCTAAATCCTATTCCTCAAACTATGGCTCTCATCTAAGTTCTCATCCTTAAGCTCTTGAACTTTCGGAACCCAAATTCTATAGGAATACCTCATTATTCCCTTATCATCTTTCTCAGTATTAATCTCATATTTATTTGTTGGCTCTCTGCCTTCATTCATCACCTTATTCTGGCACAATATGCTCTTTTCCAATAATTCGGTCTCTATTACAATCTCAAACAGCTTTTCGGTACCGGCTCCGGTTACCTTCACTACTATTTCCATTTTCTCAAAATCTCTTATCAACTCTCCCAAAGACATTATCATCTTGAGTCTCTCCTTTTTACTAATGGCATCAGCCACCATATTGGCTTTCCCCGAATGATAAAGAATCTCCCAATCATAATTCTTGATTAGCTCTAACCGCCTCCTCTGGCGTATGTTGAGCTCTTTCTACGTAAGAATGTACTAGAGCACTTATGGCTTAGGTAATTCTCGCACTTCTCTCCATACAAGTAGTGCCTCCAATCTTTAGGGTAAAACTATTGCCACGAGCCTAAGCTCATGGGCGGGGATATCGAATTTCATATTACCTTAATTGTCTTGACGCAGACGCGATTATCTTGCTGTGCTAAGAAGCACCCTAATTCCTTATGCGAAGCGTCACTTACAAATCACAAAATCTCCTTTTTCCATCCGGCAACGCCAACATAGGGGCCATCACCAACCTTTGCTTCAGTTCTTAAAAGCTGTTCTCGCATTTCTCTGTCTATTCGAACTTCTCAGTCTTATGAGTAAGCCACGTTAAAGGGGCTACTATCTTTACAAACTTGAACGAACCTCTGGTAGTGACCGGCCAATCCTACCTCTGGTAGTCGACCCAACCAGGGTCATCAATTCATCAGTGGTCCTTTATCCAATCTCGTCAGGATCCTCCATGGGATCCTCCTCAGCAACTATCCCTTCTAGGACAACATCCTCAACCGCTACATCCTCATATCAACATCATCCGGTCCTGTGTTAGGATGCTCAATTGGATCCACAATCTGATCTCCAATTAGTAATAAAACATCATCGCGTTGATGTTCCTCAACTTCAGGGTTCGGAGTCCCGCTACCATATACGATAACGAACTACGCTTTTATCGCTACATTTATAAGGGTTCCCATAAGGGTTTTAACTGTCAGTACTACGTTAGGTAGTCCGACTATGAACTTGGCAAGAGTTCTTATTATCTTAGTGAACTTATTATCTTAACGTCCCATCATCTCTGAGGTTTATAACGCTTGGCTCTGATACCATTTCTGTAACACCCCCAAATCTGGGGTCGGGGATCCGGGTTGTCACGAGTTCCATTTCCCTTAACAACACCCAATCTTAATAAATAATCAACTACTCTGTACTGTGACCCCACAATAAACACACACACCACAAGTTATAGTCTCAGAGATGAATATCTAAAAATAATCACAAGTCGTTTTATTCCACAATTATATGCCAATACACCTTAAACAGGTTTCTGAATAAATTTACTTTTCTTTTCCATTATTACAATTCATAAATATACATAATCTGATACATCAAAAGTTGAAAGCCTAGCCTATTGGTAGTTCCTACCTCAGCTATGGCGGCATCAGTGCTTCTAGAAAACTGCGGAACGTCTCCTAACCTCTTGCGAATTGGGAGCTTGGTCCGGTTCATCTTGTCTATCTGATGTTGTGTGATGAAAGAAGAAAGCAAGGGTGAGCAGCAAGCCCACCAAAATAATATGTATAATGATTAATAATATATGAGCCTTCTATAGTACTCATGAAAGTCTTGGTCAAAAGAAATGAACAAAGTTGATATCTTAATGCAATGAAGTCGCAAAATATTCAGTATATATATATATATACATATATAATTTTCAAAATATTGGAAGTCCTCTTCCATGCACAATATACACAAAGTCCCAGTGTATAACTGTATAAAAAAAATATCGTTGCAAGGTGATCTCATATATCTAACCTTGTCTCAACGTTTTTCTGAAAATCTTTGTCATTCATAAGACAATTATTAATTAGATATAAGTTTAAAAGATGAAGTTACAAGATACCCCAATATACTTATATCTTTCCCAAATACTACTTGAACTACCACCGTTCAAGTTATAATTAGCTTCAAAAGTTCATCACATAGATGAGACTATAAGGCAAGATTTGAATAGATTAAATCTTTAAAATATTATCAAAATAAAATGAAGTTACGAGATACTTCATTTGATGTAAACATCATTTTGAAAACTTGACCCTGCCAACACTCAACAATCGCCCAACCGTAGCCTTTCTATCGAAGTGCTCTGGGTAGTGTTGCAGAAATTATCCAATTGGATGATGAACTCATTACGGGAGTTTGCCGCGCCAGGAAGACCACTTACGATGATCAGTCGTAGTAGTACAACCCCACCATTTTCTACATGTAGAGGAGAACCTGTCGGATTTACTTGTCAACCGAACACTGAACTCCTAAGGAATGGACCGCCTTAGCGGAACTTCCAGGCCATTTGGGCCAATATAATAAGGCTGGGCCGGCGCTACTCGGCCACTTATGCCACTCCTAGTTCAGATGAAATCCATGACTCTGAACGTAAAGCTTGTCCCCACTTTCCCCAAGTAGAAACTTGTTGATACGGCTCCACCAAGAAGTCGATCTATTTGGAAAGGAGAACTCACCGATATTTCCCAGGCGATGCCTGTTAATGGATTAACTTGTTCCAAGAATTTTACTTCCCGAGTGTTGGGTAAGTAATCAATTCATTTATCAAAACAGCAACCTTGTTGCGAATATAAAACACACCACAGAGCCGGATCCCTCAGGTTTTGAGCGAGTATTTAAATCCCCTTCGAAAGGAGGATCTTAAAAAAAAATGATTTTTGGGATCCGCTCTAACTTTTAAAAAATCATTTTGAAGACTCGCAAAACATTTTTAAGAATGTTTCGAGTGAAGCTGATTTAATGAAGTAAATCAGTCCCCAGAATATTTAGAAAATGTCTGAATATATTATTTAAATAATATTCCCATAAAGAATAATCTTTATAAAATAATTGAAGTAGAAGTATTAAAACTTATACTTGAAATGAATAGCAAATAATCAAAGATATACTTATACGAAAGTAATATCTTTATTTGAATAATCAAAGTAAGTTTGATTATCGACACCTTATTCTTTAATACAATAAAGAATATTATTAAGTAATAAGCGGAGTCATAATACCTCGAATGAATACTATAAATAATATTCATAAATAAAGGAGTCATACATCCTCAAATGAATATTCAAGTAATATTCAATAATAATATAAACTGAGTCATAAGCCCTCGAATGAATACTCAAATTAATATTCAATTAAGTAAAATAAAGGTATCGAATAAACCTTATTCGATCCATAGTTTTAAAAACTATATCCATATATATATATAAATATATATATATTATAATATACTCGGGAACATCGACTCCCGGTTTAGAAATATGTTCACCTTTATCCCTTATACTAAGGGTATACGCAACTACTTGCTTATTTCTAGCATAGGTATTATGCAACTATAAGCATTGAAATCAACAGATAGATAACCAGATTACGAAACAGACATGCATATATACCATATCAGCATGCTCCAATATATCGCAAAATTTGCTAATAACAATCATGCACTATCACAAGATAATGCATATACATATATTTACATCACAACAACAGTATATCGGGTAGAAAACTTGCCTGAGCGACTGAGGGGTACGAATGGCTCGGGATGAGTCTGGTAACCTATAAACAACAAGTAAGTTGGAATTAAACCAAAGTCACTTGTAAATCTATACTCTAACCAACTCAGACTCTAACGCTCGTTTTGCGCTTACTGATTCTCTTAAGTCACCTCGAGTACCCTCGGCTCCACCATTTTTAATAATTTAACCTTTACGAGTTTTAAGGCGATTCCTTCGCGAGTGTCTTACCAACTGCCTAACACAACTTACCATAAATGTTTCATGCATTAATTAACCCTTTTTGGTCTTTAACCTATGTTTCAAAGTAAGGCGAGGGGAAAAGTTTCATTCGCGAAACGCCGTTACTTGAAACGGTCGTTTCTCCTAAACCGTGCATCGGAATCAAACGAACTACATATCAAAACGAAGCTCGTAACATGATCTATATAAACATGGCAGTGGTCATAATCTAGCAGGGGGTTCTCGGGTCCTAATGTTATGCACAAAAACAGTCCAAAGAAAATCGGACGTTACGACGGCTATGTTTACGCGATTACCAATGTTTAAACTACTCCAATTAACCACCAACCAACTCATAACCATCAATACAACAAACTTCACCTAAACCATACCACATCAGTCCATAATCTCCAAGGTTTTCAACTCAAACAACCACAATCACGACCTATGAACTATAATCAAGCTTCAATTACCAAAAACACTTTCAAATCAAACCAAACTACTAATAATCACAATCCCTGCTTCTCATTTCACAACACACCAACCATTAAACTTACTAACAAATAAAGTAAAGGCTAGGGTTTGAAGTTTATACCTTCCTTGGGAGGTGTTAAGTTGCTAGGAAGCCTTAGGGAGCCTCTACAAGCTTGATCTTTCCAAAGAAATCAAGAACACAAAGTTAGGCTTTGAAGTTTCTAAAAGTCCGATTTAAAGAACTGTAAAAATGAGGGTCTTACCATGATTATTTGGACGAGACTTGTGAACAAGAGTTGTAGGCCATCGCATACCTTTCCAATGAGCTATAGAACACAATATTGAGTGAGAAATGAAGGAGATACAGCAAGTTTTAGTGTTCTGATTCTGTTTTGGCCGAGAGCATGAAGAACAATGCCTTGGTTCTTTTGATTTTGATGAAAAATGATTTGCTTGGCTTGGTTGCTTGGTTTTTGTGCTTGCTTTAGTCAATTACCTTCTTGCCCTTGAATTTGTGTGGTTACAAAGCCACCCACACCTCCTTCCTTCCCATGTCATGCTTATGTCACCTTGCACATGTCATAATGCTCCCACTTGTCCACACCTTGTGGTTTGATGATGTCACAATCCCTGGCTTCTGTACAAGCTTGTCTCTTGGTCACTTATTTGTTTTACGGTTCGCTTATCTTTCGTTCTCGTTTATCGTTTGAGGGATCATACCCGGGATCTTATTACTTAGGTTCCCTTAACCTTTCTCAATATATTATATTCCTTTTATGATCCTCTCCTATAATCCTTTAATTTAAATCCTTTTATCCTGTTACCTTATACTCAATTCTCTCCGTATCTTGTGAATTTCCGGGAAAAATCAAAGTGTTCGGATTTGGATTCTGACGATCTTTACATACACTTATATCCCCTATAAAGTACTAATAAAATCTCAGAATATCCATATCAGAACCCTACATAGTGTGGCATGAAAAGTTTTCTCATTCAACAAAAACACTATTCATAAGGGTTTCAAAAATTTCCCAAAATTGGGGTTATTACACGCTTCTCACGCGCTTGCGCTGGTTCTGCTGGAGTCTGGCCATCTCTCCTAACTGTTGTTGTGTGATGAAGAAATAAAGCAAGAAAGTGAGCCTTACAGCTCGCAAGATAATACAATAGTGATAACAATAATATAAGTATCTAAATGGATACTCACTAGAATCTTTATCGTGTGTAAGATAATTACTTACTAGATATAATATAAAAACAAGGAATGAAGTACCAATACATTCACCACACTTATATCATTTGTAAAGCTACTTGAAACTACCACCGTTCAAAGTATTATAAGTTTTAAGAAAAACATCCCATAGATGAGACCACAAGTTAAGACTTGAATAGATTCAATCTTTGAAATATTATTGAATGAAAAAGTTATGAGATACTTTATTTAGTCCCCGATATATATATCCACCATATATATATCTCTAAAACATTTCCTGGAACCTCTGTTATGTAAAGTATGAACAGAGTTACAATATCCAATGAATTTGGAAGGAAAAGAAAACCTTTGGCATAAACCAGATATCTTGCTGATCAGGCAAAGATACCATAAGTAACCTTTTCTACTAGTAGAGGACGAATTCCCCCACTGGTCATCACCCTGGCCGCATTAGGACCTATGCTGGATGCCACTCAGCCACTTATGCATTTGATGGACTCCACTGCCACTTACACTATCATGGATTGCCCACTGAGCCCATGTTGCTTATGCGACCAATAGATGACTTACTTCCCGAACGTTGGGTAAGAATCAATTCATTTACCAAAACTGCAACCTTGTTGCCGAATATAAAATACACCACAAAGCCGGATCCCTCAGGTTTTAAGCGAGTATTTAAATCCCCTTAAAAAGG